>NW_026920993.1:0-18284 GCF_032062105.1 Saccostrea cuccullata
CTTTTAATATTTAATGAATTTAGGCAAAAAAATTTGTTGGGAAATTTAAAAGGGGGGGTTTTTAAAAAAAAAAAAAACCCCCCCCCCCCCAAAAAATTTTACAAATTTAGTAGTATGTGGCCCAACTTGGCCATTGTTTGTAAAATACCTTAAAGAAAGTGTTTTTTCAAGTTTGTAGTAGTATGTTGGCCAACGTTGGCAATGTTTGTATACACCTTAAAAAGTGCCTATCAATTGTAGTATTTTGTTGGCCCAACGTTGGCCCTTGTTTTATACACCCTTAAGAACGTCCTATCAAGTTGGTAGTAGTATTGGCCAAGTTGGCACAATGTTTGTAATACACCTTAAAGAAAGTGCCTTATCAGTTGGAGATTATGTTGGCCCAACGTTGGCCTATTGTTTGTAAAACCCTTAAAGAACGTGTCCTATAAGTTGGGAGTAGTATGTTGGCCCAACGTTGGGCCCCTTTTTTGTAATTACCTTAAGAAGTGTCCTATCAAGTTGGTAAAGTATTGCCAACGTTGCCAATGTTTGTAATACACACAAGTGTTATTTTGTTTAGGTCTTCAAAGATGGATATTTATATTGGGAATTTGCCCAATTAAACTTCCAACTAATTGATGGTGTAATTTTATAATTAGCTGCTAGCTTTACTTGGACAACTGATCTGAAATAATTAAAGGATTTCAGTCCATGCTTATCATTGATAACTGCTTTTGTTTAGATATGAATTTCAACATTTTAACTTTGCAATTAAGTATCAAGCACCAAGAGTGTTTTATTCATTTTTTGAATTGTGTATAAACTTATTTATTTGTATAACCCAATAGCAAAACGTTGGCCAATCTTACATTATGTCTATTATATGTTGGGTTACCTTATTGCAATAATGGCCACATGGAATATTGATAGCTATGTAAAATAGTGCGTAATTGGTTAACTGTTGCATTATATCATAAAACTATTATCATGAGAGAAAATATTTGTTTGGGATTGATCGCCTAACGTTGGCCCAATAACCTGACTCGACTAGCATCATGGGTGACAACAACCGGGCTACTTATAAATTGGGCCCTTTTTAATCTACACAGCGTAATGAGACTGATTTTTATGCACTTTGTAAGTATTAATAATATGTTTTAGGACACTGAATTAAAGTTTAGTTTTTAAACGATATTATGTAAACTGTGTAAATCACACGGGAAAATGCAAGGCAGTGTGTTGGTCAACACTGTACAGAAGCATGTAACAAGGCCTTGGCCAAATAATCTTACATCGCAATTTGAAATGGCATTGACCCAATTTAAGTTTGCTCTGCCCAATGTTTGCCCGATAGTGGCAAGTAGCCCAATGTAGATTTTTATTTACAAGATATTGGCCAATGCCTAACATTGGCCCAATAAGCGACATTGTTGGCGAAAGTCTAACAACTGGCCGATGTTGGCAAATGACTTGCCCGTCATTTTGCTCCTGCCCAATGTTGGCCCGATTTTTGAATTGGGCCAATGTGTATAAAATTTAATTAAAATTTAAATTTGGTACTTAATACATTTGTCTACTTTTCTCAGTAAAAATACCAATTAAAAATTTAAATATTTAAAAGTTATCATATTTAATGTAATAAGAAAATAACGTCTTTTTGTTTCATGGTTGATTAAGTGATTACTTGCAAATATGAAGCGTTTTGCATAATTAATACGCTTGATCTCTCATCATTAACAATTTTGTTTAATGTTAACATATTTCAAAGCATGATTAAAATTATTAACTTAACTGAACAAATTCTAAATTTAAAAATCAATTTATGTAAGCTGAATAAAATTTTTTTAACTACAAAATAAATTTTCAAATGTTTCATCATTTTTTGACGTTAAGTGTAAATAAGTAAATTAATGGGGAACTTGGGAAAAATTGTTTAATGACAATTTCAATATAAATAGGAGCAAATTATTCATTGTTTTAACTGTATCAAACCATTTCACACTAACTATTTATTTTCCTTGTTGAAACAAAAATTAATCATGATGATTTATTTATTTGATAAATTAATCCTATGTTAACTTTCTAAATATTAGCTAGCTTAAGTTTCAAGTAGGATTGGTTTAGTTTACTTGGATTCTAGAACGACAGATTTGTCACAATACAGAATTGGTAAGATTAAATGTTTATACACATGGGAGAAGTCCAATATAGGCAACATTGGGAAGGAGCAAAATGACACTGGGAAACGTCATTTGCAAAATCGGCCCAATGATTTTGACGTGCCAACAATGTTTGCATATGGGACCCAAATGTAGTTCCTTTTCTGTTGGTTAAACACATGCAACGTTGCCCAACTTTTTTGGCAACATGCAAAATGCGAATTCATTTTGGTAATGTATTTTGAACAGGGGCCATTTACCGATTAATTTTCCAACGTTGCAATTTAGCATGCTATCTGTAAGTGTTACCAACGGGACACTGGCCTCTGCACTCCATGTATGCTTTACAAGTACATGATATTTTTTAAAATTTTCTTATCACTGAGCTAAAATTAATTATGTGGAGCAACTAATTTAATTTTACAAAGTTTCTCAGATTTTTAAGTATAGTCTCTTACAATCAATCGTTTTCAGATGAAAAATGAGGATATTACAAGTACAGTTTATTACCATATTCATAGATTCATGGTATAATGGCTTTACCAAGTAAGCCTGAATCCAAAACTAGTATCTTATTGTATATTAATTTTATGATATAATGCCAACAGTTAGCCCAAAGTTAGCCACATTATACATAACCAGCTATCAATATTCCATGTTGGCCATTGTTGGCCCAATAGAGTAACCCCATAGATAATAAACCATAATGTAAGATTGGGCCAACTTTTTATCTGGGTTTTTACAAATAAATAAGCAAACACAATTCAAAAAATAGAATAAAACACTCTTTTGGGGCTTGATCACTTAAATGCAAAGTTAAATGTGGAAAATTATTTAAAAAAAAACAGTAACCCCAATATAAGCATGGGCATGAAAGTCCTTTTAATTATTTCAGAATGTCCAATTGTCCCAACGTAAACTTTTACATAATTTAAAATTACACCATCAATTAGTTGGAGTATAATAATTGGGCCAAAGTTTGGGCCCAAAAATAAATATCCCATCTTTAAAACCTAAACAAAATACATTAAGTTTTTGTAGTTTTTAAAAAAAAATTTTTTTAAAAAAATTTAAAATTTTTAAGTTTTAAAAGTATATAAAGCTTCATCACAAGCTAATTCCCCCTTAATCACACCATGAAACAAAAAGGTTTTTCCTTAATACAGAAAACATAGTGATATACTTAAATTAATCGTATGTTTACTCTTTATGAGAAAATAAAAATTATTAAGACCCAAAAATTACAATTTTATGTACTGGAGATTCTAAAACATGGAAACAATCAAAATGGCTAGGCATGCCAAGGACAGGGATGGGGAAAAAGAAGGAAGAGGAAAAAAAGAAGGGGGAGGAGGAAACTGGGAAGAAAGGGGACTTAGAGAGGGTACAGATGGAAAGTGGCAGTGCCTAACTTTTTCGTATAAGGGGACAACCTGTAAATTACCTTTTGTGTCTGTTTGTCGTTAAAAACATCAGATACCAGAAACATTTTTTGTGTAAAATAAAAAAATGACGGATTCATTTTAGTATTATTTTAGAACAGGGGGCTTTGTTTATTTGTTGACTGCTTATACCTGTAATTTACTGACTTGCATAATTTACATAGAGAGGATAAAGTATTCCCAATGTATCCTTGAAGTGAGCATCAATTTTATTTTTTTATTAATGTTTTCTTTAATGATAGCAATAAAATACTAGGTATGTTATAATTAATTTATATTTTATTTTTTTCCCTCAGTTTTAATTAGAACTCTTCAATCAATCTTTGATGCAAATTTTTAGATTTGAAATATTTTAAACTATTAATCTAAACATGATATTTAAAGGGCTTTTACCATTAAACTGTACTACAAAACTAGTATAACCTTATTATATATTTGTTTGTAATTTTGGAAAATGGAACCGTGAAGAGCAAATGAGTTGCATGAGCAGAGCCAATAAATCAAACCAATTGGCCAAAATGACGTTTTCCTAAAATTGAAAGAATAAGTGGCCAACAATGGTCAATATATCCGTTGTTGGTCCAAATAAGCCAACAAGTTGGTTGATTAAGGCCATGAGCAAATACCTTTGGCCAAATTAAGCTTAATGGCCCAATGTACAAAAAGACGTTTCCCAACATTGAAAAATACATTGGCCACAGTGGCCCAATATTAACTGTTACATGGCCAAAATAAGCCAAAAGTTGGTTGATTAAGGGCCGATAGCAATTACCGTTGGCCAACATAAGCTACAATGGCAATTGTAAAAATGTTGCCAATAATTACATTTGGCCAAAGTGGCCCATATTAACTGTTACATTGGCCAAAATAAGCCAAAGTTGGTTTGATTACGATGAGCAAATTACCATGGCCCAATGTTGAATCAAACGTGGCCCAACATAAGAGTTGTTGGCCCAACAAGGTCCAATACATCTGCTATCTGGAAAATTTATACAATCAAATTGTTAAATTCATTTTAGTATGTAAATTTGTTTAACGTAGCAAGTTCATACAGTTTTCAAAAATGATTTGATCTATGTTCTCCACGTTAAGTGTATACAAGTAAAATGAGTGGTAGAAATTTATTCTACTAGACACAAATTTCAATCTAAATAAGGGGCAAATAATTTATTGTTTTAACTGTATCAAAACACATTTGTTATTTTATACTTTCATATATTTTTCTTGTATAGAAAGTTAGAAACAATAAATTTAATCACAGATAATCTATTTTGTTTTGATGAATATTAAGAATTTTAACAGCATGTAAATCTATTTTAGCTAACTTGTATTTTCAAGAAGGATTGGTGATAGATTTATTTCTGATTTTAGAGACTACCGAATTTGTTAATATACAGATTTGTAACAATTAAATATTGGGCCAACATACCACTACCAACTTGATTTGACACATTCTTAACGGGTGTACTACAAACATCGGGCCAACGTTGGGCCAACATACAACTACCAATTTTAAAAATCAATTTCTTTATGTTGTATTATATACATTGGGCCAACGTTGGGCCAACGTCAGCATCATTCCTTCCTTGGAAAGTAAAGTGAATGGAAATTTCTTACGTTGGACCAACGTTGGGCCAACATAGGAATTCTGTCATGGTCGAGAAGGTTGACATGGTAGCATTGGTCCAACGTTGGCCCACCGTAGTTCCCCCAACTCCAACCATACAACCTTTTACCAGTGTTGGCCCAACATAGTCATGCTATCTGGGAAGGTCGATCAGGTTGAAGTAATGACTCTCTTTGTTGACTATTCATAAAGTGATTGCACACTCCGAAGCTTGTAATAGGTTTGGCGATGTCGGCATAAATTCCTAGCCAAAACAAAATATCTCTGGCTCGTTGTTTGATCTTTGCCAGTCCTATGTGTGTGTAATGCATTTGTTTAAGCATATCTTGTTTCAATGAGTAAGGTAAAACCAGACGTTTATTTTTCGTTACATATCCATCGTAGTATCCTATTTCATCTTTGTAAAACCAATAAGGTTTATCTGTTTCCAGGCAATCACCTCGAGTGTTTTGCCATCCGTCTAAGACTACATGCTTCAATTGTTTCAGTTTAACATCACTTATTAACATCGTTTGCCATTTCTTTTTTTCGAATTTTCCAATCTTCTTTTCGTTTATAGGCAAGTATTCAAGGTATGTATTTTGAATTTGTCCTTGTTTTCTTGACGTCCTCTATCGTTGCTCTACTTAGGTGTCGGCAATATAAAGTTCTTTACCTGGTTATACTTTACATTTAAATCTTTAACTTGCTGTCGTAGCATCATTCTTTGTCTTCTATGAGGCTCTGTCGCACGTGGTTTCTTAAATTTTTAAAAAAATAGTTTATGGTCAGTTTCTATGTTGACGCGTTTCCCATATATATATTGGTGATATTTCAATCACCAGAAGACAATACCAAGTAGTTCCATTTATTTGACTATAGTTTCCTTCGGCCTGACGGAGGGATTTTAACGCGTAACTCACTGGTTGAGAATATTGTAGCAAACATGCCCCAATTCCTCCTGAGGACGAACCCACATATAATGTTTACTTCTCACAGCTTTATTGAGATCTCGGGGGTCTAGACAGATCGGACTTTATTAGCTTTTTTTTCACTACATCATTGAATTGACCGATTCTGCCGGCTGTTGAATTTTCTCAATTATATTTTTGTTTTTCCATTCGATTTATCCGGTTTTGACCTTTCGTTTAATTGTGAAAGGTGTTTTTTTCTAATTGCATGACTAAAGGACTTACTGATATGTCGGCTTCGATCACATATTTTCCTTTTATTTTTCCAATTCCTTCAAACACATACTTGAATTCATCCAGTACTGCTTAAGTATTGCTAACTCCGTTTAATCTTGCAACAAGATTCATCTCGACAAAAGAATTCAATCCTAGCACTGAACATTGAGACATCATCATTCACTACATGAAAGTCTAGATTAATTATAGAATTTTCCTTTGTACGTTCCATTAAGGTTAGGCGATACGTTCCCCAAAATATCTGTTTATATATATCTTCATAATGTATGGAAAATTTATAATATTTAAATTATTCCTTATTTTTATACCGGTTTCTAATTGTTATTAAAAATTTGAAACACTTAAAGTGTGATTTTCGCAAACTAAGATTTTTTCTTGAAGGATTATATAAGAAATGCCATCCTTTGATATCTCGCACAAATGCTTGGTAAGGTATCCCAGTTTTTACTATTATTTTTTTTGTGAATAAACATGTTAAAGTAGAAATGACAAAATCTTGGAAAAAAGTATATATTACTGATGAACGTCTCATCTGTCCTTAAACACCGCTTTTCCGCATGGTTTTATTTTGTGTCCAGAGTAAGATACTACCTTTGCTCTGGATTTTGTCAGATTTTGTCAGATTTATTTTTTCCGCTTGATATGGAATCAAATGTTTTCTTTGACATAACATTTACTTGTTCTCCTGTGTTCATTTTTATCCTTAATGTCTTGTTTCCTATTGTTAGATGCGCTGTACATTCCTTTTTTGTGTTTTCCATGGGGACGGTATCAACACTGTACTCGCTGTCCGTGCCATGGTTATTTACCGTATTAACTGAGCGCTTCGAATTTTTAAGGTGCGGGCACACGATGCGACTTTTCATCAGATTTTCAATCCGATTTTTCCATCTGATTTGCTTTCGACTAAAATCTTACTGTGTGACCACCCACGTCGAAAGTCGAAAGTAAAGTCTGAAAGTCTTTTGGAAATCGGATGGCCGTCAGATTTTCAATAGACTTTCTGAAGAAAATCGTGACGTCATAATGACATGTGTAAACACCATATTTAGGGTTATATACTGACCCACCTAGCCCAGGGTTAGGGTTAGGGGTTAGGGTTAGGGGTTAGGGATAGGGTAAGGGTTAGGGTTAGTTAGGGCTAGGGGGTTAGGGTTACTTAGGGTTAGGGGTTAGGGTTAGGGTTAGGGCTAGGGTTAGTTAGGGGTTAGGGTTAGGGTTAGGGTTAGGGGGTTAGGGTTAGGGTTAGTTAGGGTTAAGGGGCTAGGGTTAGGGTTAGGGGGCTAGGGTTAGTTAGGGTTAGGACTGCACTAGTTGACCCCCCTTTCCCCTCAACCAATCAAATCACGTGATTTTCTCTCAGCCAATCAGAATCTTCCGCGCTAGCGGGACTCCTTATACTACTTTGGGTGCGTCACATACCAAAGTCGTTGTCATCGTCAAAGTCCAAGCAGCAACCCCTCGATAGTTGAAAGAGTGTAGCAAGAAATATGCATGTGATAAAGAAAGCGCTAAAGCCCACCATTCAAAAGTCCACACTTCAAGTTTTTCCAAAATAATGCAAATCT
The DNA here is from genome assembly GCF_032062105.1 of Saccostrea cuccullata. Classification (NCBI taxonomy): domain Eukaryota; kingdom Metazoa; phylum Mollusca; class Bivalvia; order Ostreida; family Ostreidae; genus Saccostrea; species Saccostrea cuccullata. Next base: position 7,966 of record NW_026920993.1, read on the forward strand.
ATAGGCCAAGCTTGAAGTCGTTGGTACCCAATAAAGGTCTGAACATTATTTTGAAACATAAAAGCCCTATATAGTTGCAACTGTTAAAAATTTATGGCCACAAGATTAAAGTTCGGTATTCTTTTCTTTTTTTTTCACAAAAGTGGGTCAAACTCAAAGGTCAAGGGCAAATATATTGCTACCCAAAGAAAGGTCTTGTCACAAGAAATACATTTGTGAACTATGAAAGCCCTAGCACAAGCCATTCAAAAACTAGAGGTACTGTGAGCACTGAGCCCACTAACTGATATACTCCCGCCTTCCATAATATTATAACCGCAAAAATCGTGTTCTGTTCTGGGAGACAAGAAATGAATGTCAGATCAATAAATTAATTTCGATGTGCACAATGACAATGTAATAAAGAATCAGTTTATTCAGTGGTAGAGACAGCTCGGAAAAGATACCCTTAAATTATAGAAAGAATGGCAGTGTCCAGGTTTTGCTCTGGGAAACACGAAATGTCTACAATGACAATATACGTAACAAAGATTGTGTGAAAGTCTCTTTAAAATTCATTCAGTGGTTTACGAGGAGTTGAGGATTAGAGATGGGTACCCCCAAAGCGTAACAGACAGACGGACAACCCGATCACTACATTCCCTCCAACTTTTCATCATCAAGCTGGGGTACAATTACAGGAAAGGTTAAATACGTATTTACAGACAAAGGTAAATTATGTCCCCTAATCTTCGACTACGGAGAAAAAAAAAGATTTTTCTGTACAATTAACAATCTCTTAATGAAATTGTTTTCCTTATTTGAATTGTGACGTCTGAAAATATTTTTAAAAGTTTATCATGATCATATACTGAATAAACATATGCACCATTTTTACCTGTTCATTTACTATGATAGACAGATTATATATTCTGTGATTGTGGACATTATCTTTTATATTGACAAGTCTACCTAGGCTCCAGGAAACCTCCCACGGAATTTGTAACAGCTGATTTAAAAAGTAGACCAATATGTACATATTTCAGTTCTTTAGCTGGCACAAAAGGGTAAAACTTTGCCACCTAATTGAGAAAGGCATCAAGATTGGAATATTGACCAATCCAAGTGTTTACATAGCAACAGAAAGAGCCATTCATCAAGAACTCGGACACAGGCTATCTCTGTTTAAGTCAGGCACGACGAACAACAGAAATCCCCTAAAGCGACCTTTACAAATAAGAGAACAACAAAAAAATCAAAGGAATTGTTTGTAATAATGAAAAGAAAATTTCACAACTAGCTGATGATACCTCAATTATCCTTGATGGTAGCAAGGAATCACTTTTAGAAACAATCAAAGTATTAGAACATTTTTCAGATATATGGGACTAAAGTTTTAAATTTTTCAAAACTAATACAGTATGGATTGGATCCAAAAAATATAGTCAAGTTATCCTTTATAGAGATTTTAATCTGAAATGGGGACTAATAGATTCACTTTACTTGGAATTAATTTTGATGTAGAACTTCAAAATATGTCTAAATTGAATTATCAGCCAAAGTTAAGGAGAATAAAATCAATCTTGCATCAGTGGGAGAAAAGACACTTAACACCAATAAGAAAAATAACTGTTATCAAAACTTTGGTTCTGCCTTTTATTAAACCATATTTTTATGGCAATTTTAAACCCAGATGACAATTTTTATAAAGAGTTGGATAAAGTATTCTTTTCCTTCCTGTGAACCACTCTCAACATAGAATAAAAAAGGATGTAATTGTTAAAACATATGAAGATGGGGGATTAAAGATGATAAAATGTAAAGGCTTTTACATCTTCCTTACAATTATTTTGGATGTGAAAACTCCTACTGTCAATCAGATGTTGCATGATTTTATACCAATGTTAGATATAAATAAAGTTACAACATGTGGTATTGAATATATTAAAAATGTCAAAATATCACTAAAAACCAAATTTTGGGTTGATGTATTTGACTCATGGATTGCCAGCTACATCATAAACAAAACCCAACTGCAGTTACATCAAATGCTCCACTTTTTTATAATCCCAACATCCTTGTTGGGGGAGGTCTTTTTCAATAAATCCATGTTTGATGCCAATATCCGACACCTTAATGATGTTATAAATTGACGGGAGTTTTCTTGACTTATCCAAACTATTCTCTGTGATATATATCCACAAGTTAAAATTAATTTTTTAGAGTACAGTGAGACTATAAGTGCTCTTAAAGCATGGATGAAGAAAGCGAATTTTGATGGAAATGTCACTAAGTCACAAAACCCTCTGGTTTTGTCAAATATAAATACCCTTTTAGAATGCAAAAAATCAAGGCAATTTTATAATCTTCTCAACCAAAATAGCACAGAACCTACTGGTAAAAGAAAGTGGAATGAAATATTTGAACTGAACGACAAAGAATGGAAATTGATTTTTAAATTGCCTTTTAAAGTTACAAACAACTGCAAACTGCAATGGTTCCAGTATCGAATTTTAAACAAAATTTTGGCCTCAAATTCATATTTATTCAAAATCAAAATCATAGATAACAAAAACTGTACCTTCTGTCAAGTGGAAGAAGAAACAATTGAACATTTGCTTTGGGAGTGTGATCATGTACAAGATTTTTAGAAGAGAATTTGAAAATTACCTTGAAAATAAAACAAATCTTCAGATATCGGAAACAAAATATAATTTCATTTTTGGATTCTTAGATAAAAGGAAAAAGATACAAAATAATCTCATTCTATGGCTTAAATATTATATCTACACAATGAGGTGCACAGGGAAAACACTAATGTACCTGCTGCGATATCGCTTATGAATACATTTTATGAAACTCAAAAATATATGGCATACAAATATGGTGAAAAGGATATGTTTGATACCTGCTGGAACTACTGGAAGCTTTATTTCAATGAATTTTTAGATCGATATAAATATTGTGAATGCATGCACTCCTCTCTCTTTTCTACACCTCCCTATCTTCTCCCCCCCTCCCCCCCTCTCTCTCTCTTTCTAAAATGAAAAAATTACACCTTCTGTATTTGTTATTAATCATTTATTGTATTAAATAACAGAATGTTACAAAACAAAAATAAAGAATTATAAAAAAGAAAACCCCAGCAGAGATGGATGCGTGATGACGGTGGTAAATTAAATATTGTTATAGCAGAGACTTAAATCATTTTTAATTTTAACGGCTCTACAGTGTTTTTTTTTTTTTAATTTTTTGCTGGTTATCTGTTTTAAGAAAATGGATTAAAATTGGCCTTTCATTAAAGAAAAAAATCCTTTATCCAGTTATGATGGATTTAAGTTTGGCCTAAAGGATCTTGAAAGAAATTCAAAAATAAGAAATTGCAGATGGACAAAACAGGTGTGAGGTGATCAGAAGACTGTTACATGCAAATAGTGGCAAAGCACCTAGCCTAAAAGCAAATATTTTAAAAGTTCTTGCGAGTATTTGTGTTTAAAACGAATTTGACAGATCATGCCAAAATTATTCTAATTAAATGAAACTAAATAATCTGTTGCTTGATCTTTGCCCTCTTTCGGATGAAATTAACCACCGACGGCCTAAATAATCCACTACTGGTCTTCCACCAATAGCGTCCAGTGATTCTTGGCATCTTGTTGGTCTCATTTGGGCACCAGCGCCTTCAAGGACAGTTGGCATTTGTTGGGGCAATTCAGCAACCAGCTGAATGGTTTTTATGGATTTATCACTGATGATGAAATCTTCTAAATCTATAGCCTTCAGAGTTTCCCTTATTGCATCAGTCATGTTGGAATCTTGTCTAACGAAACCTCTTCCTTTCTCTCTGGAGGCCAGGTTTTACAGCGAATTACAGCTTTTCTAGTCGCCATCTTCTATAAAGCAACAAAGACATTTTAATATTGGTCTTAAACGTAGAACTGATTCTGAACACTAAATGGACAAAATCTTAATATGCTGCCAGTTGGCATTTATATGAAAAATTTCTTTTATCGTCATCAAAAACAGCCAGCGATTTATCAAAAAATAATGAAGCTTACATGTACTTGTATGTGAAGTCTTGTTTTATCACATAAAATATCTAGTAGTTCAATTGCTTCTGAGTTCTTCAAACAACCTCAGACAGCTGCCGACCTAATAAACTCAACAGATTATTAAAAACGTGTGTTGCGAAGCAAGTGGTAAAAACACTGCTAAACAATACAGAAGAAAACAGAATATATTAAGAGCCATTCTCTGTAACCACTTAAACTTCGTTGCCACGCATGGTCATGGATTTTGATGAAACTTCACCCATGCTTAGTACTTGAAACCAGAAACAAATATCAAACAAAATTTCGTTGCTATGTGTCTCAGTTGCTATGGCAACAGCCGGAAAAGTTTGAAAAATTGAGATTTTCAGCCACTTTAAAGCTTGACTGTGGCTTAATAAAAACTAGAAAGAGCAAACAACCCATTCTCACAAAAACATGACACCTTGATGTCACTTATACTGTAAAGAAACTATTAATATATCTTTAAGTAAGTGGTTACCAAGGGTACATTTGGAATACATTTAAAATGCTGAACTATGTTGAAAAACATTCCGTATTCACTAATGATAGGTATTACATGCTCAAACTCAATCAACAACTTACGAAAAACAGATGAAAATAATTTTAACCTCAGTATATTTAAGTATAAGCAATATTATTTTATAAATAACTTTTATGGTTGCCATGGTAACACAGTGTAACCATGCAAAACCAGTAACTAAGATTGGGTTAATGCTACTGTCTTGAGGAAAAACATGAAAATTCGAGACTGGCAAATATGCATCCTTAGGACCTTGCAACACCAAAACCGTAAGAAAAATTGGGTATAATTCCTACTTTGCAGTGTAACCATGGAAACAATGTACCAGTGCTTAAAAGTGAATTATTTTTCGCTGCATTAAGAATTAAATTGCCATCTAATAAACAAATTAAAGGACTGAGCTTGAATAGTACTTATCTGTTAGAACTGAAGTTGAATATCATATATTGATAAAATTTGATGGATAAAACAACACTGTTGCTATGGTTACCAAGAAGGGGAAGATGTTCGATTTTGTGAACTTTATATGATATTTGAGACCCTACTGTGCCAACTTCTTGCATCCACGTAGAGATTGAATAAAGTAGCAGCACGGGTTGATATTTGATATAAAGTTCACGAAATCAAACATCTTCCCTTCTTGGTAACCGTACGCAACAGTGTTGTTTTTTATCCATCAAATTTTATCAATATATGATATTCAACTTCAGTTCTAACAGATAAGTATCTCAACAAGTATTTTAATTTGTTTCTTGATTGATGGCAATTTAATCTTTAATGCAGCGAAAAATAATTCACTTTTAAGCACTGGTACTTTGCTTTCCATGGTTACACTGGATGACAATTACACCCAATTTTTTCTTATGGTTTTGGTGTTGCAAGGTCCTGAGGATACGAGTATTTAGGTCTTTTAATTTTCATGTTTTTCCTCAAGCCGTAGCATTAACCCAATCTTAGTTACTGGTTTTGCATGGTTACACTGTGTTACCATGGCAAAAATCATAAAAGTTATTTATAAAATAATATTGCTTATATTTAAATATACTGAAGGTCCAACTACTTTTATTGTTTTTTTCGTAAGTTGTTGATTGAGTTTGAGCATGTAATACCTATATCATTAGTGAAATTCGGAATGTTTTTCAACATAGTCTTAAATGTATTCCAAATGTATTTCGTAAGTTCCGCTTACTTTTTGAGATATATTCTAAACAGTTTCTTTTTACAGTATAAGTAGCATGCGAGAGTGTGATGTTTTTGTGAGAATGGGTTGTTTGCTCTTTTTTCTAGTTTTTATTAAGCCACAGTAGAGCTTTAAAGTGGCTGAAAATCTCAATTTTTCAAACTTTTCCAGCTGTTGCCATCAGCAACTCGACGCATCACAACGAAATTTTGTTTGATATTTGTTTCTCATTTTGGTAAAGTTAGTCAAAATCATGACCATGCGTGGCAACGAAGTTTAAGTGGTTACAGAGAATGGCTACTAACATGTTCTCTTTTGTATTGTTACAGCGTTTCCACTTGCTTCGCAACACACGTTTTTAATAATCTGTTGATCAGGTCGCACTTTGTGTGGTTGTTTGAAGAAGCTCAAAACAATAAACTACTAGAATATTTTATGTGATAAAACGAGACTTCACATACAAGTACATGCTAACTTCGTATTTTTTGATAAATCGCTGGCTGTTTTGATGACGAATGAAAATTTTCATATAAATGCCAACTGGCGGCGTATTAAGATTTTGTCATTTAGTGTTCAGGAGTCAGTTCTACGTTCTGCGAGCAATATTAAAATGTCTTGTTGTTTGCTGGAGCGACTATAGAAAAGCTGTAATTCGCTGTAAACATGAGTCCGGAGAAAGGAAAAGGTTGGTTAGACAAAAGATTCCAACATGACTGATGCAATGAAGGGAAACTATTGAAGGCTATAGATTTAGAAGATTTCATCATCGTGATAAATCCATAAAACCATTCAGCTGGTTGCTGAATTGCGACAAATGCCAATTGTCCTTGAAACACCTAGGTCCGAAATGAGACCGACAATGCCAAGATCACTGTATTGGTGAAGACCAGTAGTGGATTATTTAGGCCGTCGGTGATAATTTTCATCCGAAGGAGCAAAGATCAAGCAACAGATTATTTAGTTTCATTTAATTAGAATAATTTTGGCATGATCTGTCCAAATTCGTTTTAAACACAAATACTACTCGCCAAGAACTTTTAAAATATTTTCTTTTTAGGCTAGGTGCCTTGCCACTCTTGTTGTGAATAACCTCAGCACCTGTTTTGTCCATCTGCAATTTCTTATTTTTAGGAATTTCTTTCAAGATCCTTGGCCAAAAGTTGTCAAAATCCATCATAACTGGATAAAGGATTTTTTTCTTTAATGAAAGGCCAATTTGCAATCCATTTTCTTGAACAGGATGACCCAGCAAAAAATTAAAAAAAAAAAAAACACTGTGAGCCCGAGATTTAAAATTAAAAATGATTTAATCTTCTGCCTATAACAATCTTAATTGACCACCGTCATCATAATTTCTGCTGGGGTTTTCTTTATAATTCTTTATTTTTTTCTTTTAAACATTCTGTTATTTAATACAATAAATGATTAATAACAAATACAGAAGGTGTAATTTTTTTCATTTTAGCAAGAGAGAAAGAGAAAGGGGGGAAGAAGAGGAGGAAAAAGAAGGATCAGGAAGAGGGGAGAAGAGATGAGATCATGCATTCACAATATTTATATCAATCTAAATATTCACTGAAATGAAAGCTCCAGTAGTTCCAGGGTCTCAAACATATGTTTTCCACATTTTTTGTATGCGATATTGTTTTTACCAATTTTCATAAAATGTATTTCATAAGCAATATCACAGCAGGTACATTAAGTGTTTTCCTGTGCGCCTCATTGTGTAGATATAATATTTAAGCCATAGAATGAGATTATTTTGTGTCTTTTTCCTTTATCTAAGAATTCGAAAATGAAATTATATTTGTTTCCGATATCTGAAGATTTGTTATTTTCAAGGTAATTTTCAAATTCTCTTAAAAAATCTTGTACATGATCACACTCCCAAAGCAAATGTTCAATTGTTTCTTCTTCCACTTGACAGAAGGTACAGTTTTTGTTATCTATGATTTTGATTTATTACAAATAAATACGAGTTTGAGGCCAAAATTTATTTAAAATTCAATACTGGAACATTGCAGTTGTTTGTAACTTAAAAGGCAATTTAAAAATAATTGTCCAATTTCTTAACCGTCAGTTCAAATATTTCATTCCACTTTCTTTTACCAGTAGGCTCTGTGTTATTTTGGTTGAGAAGATTATAAAAATTGCCTTAGATTTTTGCATTCTAAAAAGGTATATTTGACAAAACCAGAGACTTAGTGACATTTCCATCAAAATTCGCTTTCTTCATCCATGCTTTAAGAGCACTTATAATACTCATGTACTCTAAAAAATTAATTTTTAACTTGTGAATATATCACAAACAGATTGGTAAGTTGGAGAAAACTCCCTGTTAATTTATAACATCATTAAGGTGTTCAGATATCCGCATGGGACATTGGATTTATTGAAAAATATTTGCCAACAAGGATGCTGGGATTATAAAAAAGTGGAGCATTTGATGTAACTGCAGTTGGGTTTTGTTTATGATGTGACTCAATCCATGAGTCAATAATAAACCCAAAATTTGGTTTTTAGTGATATTTTGACATTTTTAATATATTCGATACCACATGTTGTAACTTTATTTATATCTAACATTGGTATAAAATGCATCTAGATCTCTATTTGACGGTGGGAGTTTTCACATCCAAAATAATTGTAAGGGAGGTGCTTAAAGCCTTACATTTATGGTTAATCCCCATCTTTCATATGTTTTAACGATTACATCCTTTTTTATTCTATGTTGAGAGTGGTTCCACAGGAAGGAAAAGAATACTTTTTATCCAACTCTTTATAAAAATTGTCATCTGGGTTTCAAATTTGCCATAAAAAATATCATTTAATAAAAGGCAGAAACCAAAGTTTTGATAACAGTTATTTTCTTATTGGTGTTAGTGTTCTTTCTCCACAGATTAATTTTATTCTCCTTAACTTTGGCTGATAATTGAATTTAGACATATTTTGAAGTTCTTCATCAAAATTAATTCCAAGTAAAGTGAATCTATTAGTCCCCATTTTAGATTAAAATCTCTATAAAGGATGACTTGACTATTGTTTTGGATCCAATCCATACTGTATTAGTTTTCGAAAAATTAAGTCTTAGTCCCGATATATCTGAAAAATGTTCTAATACTTTGGATTGTTTCTAAAAGTGATTCCTTGTTACCATCAAGGATAATTAAGATATCATCAGCTAGTATGAAATTTTCTTTTTCATTAGTTGAAGCGATAACTTGTTTTAATTTTTTTGTTTTCTCTTTATTTGTATAGCTAAAATTATACAGCAAAATAAAAAATAGTTATCTGGTAATAACGGATCTGTACGGCCTCTATGGATATTGAAGGATCTGAGTCACCTTGATTAATAGCAGAAGTTATATTATGATAGAATAATTTTACCCATTGTGTATATCAGTGCCAAACTGAAAATAGTGTTTAAGGTATTTTGTATAAAGACCATGAAACAGTATCGAAGGCTTTTTCAAAATCAATAAGTAGTAGAAGACCAGATTCTTTCCTCCTCAGTGTCACTACATTATATCATAGATAAGACGATGCTTTGCCTCTATTCTGTTAGAAATAAAACCCGTTTGATCAGGATTGATAAGTTTATCCAGATAGTCTTAGTATTTGCAATCAAACCAGAGGCTATTTTTTACATCAGTATTTAAAAAAACAGATAGATCAAACAAATTTTTTTTCTTTGAAAAAGTTTCATGTAATATCACAAGTTTAGAAAAGTGGATGGTTCTAAAAATTTTTCTCCGAAGAAGTGGAAAATGAAATAGACTTGGAAAATATTAGTAATATTTCAAAATAAAAAAACAAATTGAGCAAAATCACATTCAGTGAAGGTTTACAGTAAAACAAATTTCAAGTGTTACCTTGGTGCTAAAATTGTAATATAAACTTTAGAAAAATATTACGAGAGCAGGATCAAATTTTAAGAGGAAGATCAAAATGACAAAAATTAGCAATATCACAAAGGCTAGTTTACCATTTTAGCTTTTCCTAATTAAATTCACCTGGCTTGGTATATTTTTCTAAAGTTTATAGGATTATAGGAGCTGTGTCAAGCACAGTCTCATAATTTATCCTCTTTATAATAAAAACTTTGATACTTTTTTAAGGTCAAGATCTAAATGAAAGGTGCCTACAGATCTATAAATTTTCAAATGAATTCCATTTAATGGTGCTCTCTCGCTTGGTCAAATAAGGTCTTTCGGGGCATAATTTGTAGGTAAATGAGACGAAAAATTGTATTTTAAACTGTCATTTTCAATGAAAATAAGAAACCCAGCCAGGAATATGGGAGATTTTCATTCTAAAGAAGACATAGAAAATCTGCCTCATTACCTCAGTTTTTCAGAAAACGGTAGATTATTATGTTCTTCGCCTCTTCTTTTAAATAATATCAAATTTAATATAGTTTATTTTATTAATATAGTTAATTTAATATATGGGAGCTACTTTTAATCTAATTTCAAAATTGAATTCCATGAAAATACTTTCTTTTTCTCTTCATTCTATCAGACCATAAAATACAGAGAATTTGAAAGTGATTACGACATCAGTGGTC
>NW_026920994.1:0-18377 GCF_032062105.1 Saccostrea cuccullata
CACAAAAATGAAATGAGTATTAAGATGTAGTACATATTACACCCATTAAAGCCTAAATAACCAAATCATATCGCTCGATAGGTGATCGGAAGGATGCGATATTGAACGCTAACAGGACAGGCGTTAATTTGAATACCTATACTAAAATATCATTAATTTGAGAGTTTTTTTTTTTGTTTCTTTATTTGTTTGATTTGTAAGAAATAAGGTATCATTTTTTGTGTTTTAAATGGGATGAAAAACGGTTGGTCACGTGATCAAATCTCATCGGGCTTTCTGAAGATTTGATCATGTGCAAACCCGTTTTACATCCCAGATAAAACCAAAACATGATACCTTATTACTTATATTTACATATGTGATTTATTTATTAAAAATACTAACGTACTTAACTAAACTTTGAAACACTTAACTTTTTTTTTTTCAAAACTTTACTGTAGATATTGAATGTGTTTATACTGTGAAATATTGCTTATGGCGTCACTATAAACTACGTAGATCGATTATGACTAAAAAATCAACTGAGGGTCAAATGACGAACTTGTTCTACGGAGATGTAAAAACGCCTTGTTCAAATAGTGTTAAATAAGAGAAAACATTTGCAAATGTGAATAATAATAATTATTACAAGGTATGTGGAAATGTTTTAGCTATATAATAACAGAGTTATTGAACTTATATTAGTGAATATTGGCACTCGTTATTAGTAAACCTACATCAACCAGTATGTTTCATATTTTGGATCGAATTAGGAACTTTACAAGATGTTTATCTTCTTCAATCATTATGTATTTTTTAAACCTATTAACAGTGTATAAAAGTTGCTGTAATTTTTTGGAATTTTCATTTATATCTGTGTATACCTGGTTTTGTGATTCTGATCAGTTCCACCAGTGCACCTGAAGGTATATGACCACTTCCTGAACCCTCCCAAAATAACAACACATGAGTATGCATCTAAAAATTAAAGACAGTTACATTTTTAACGATGTCATTTCTATAAGATTTACATTTACATTTTAGACAGTCTTTTGGCATGTTTGGTGTCATGTATTTTACCTTAACTGATGTTTGGGTTTATGTATTTTACCTTTACTGATGTTTGGGTTTATGTATTTTACCGTTACTGATGTTTGGGTTTCTGTATTTTACCGTTACTGATGTTTGGGTTTATGTATTTTACCGTTACTGATGTTTGGGTTTATGTATTTTACCGTTACTGATGTTTGGGTTTCTGGATTTTACCTCTACTTATGTTAAGGTTTATGTATTTTACCGTTACTTATGTTAAGGTTTATGTATTTTACCGTTACTGATGTCAAGGTTTATGTATTTTACCGTTACTGATGTTTCGGTTTATGTATTTTACCGTTACTTATGTTAAGGTTTATGTATTTTACCGTTGCTGATGTTTGGGTTAATGTATTTTACCGTTACTGATGTTCGAGTTTATGTATTTTACCGTTACTGATGTTGGGTTTATGTATTTTACCGTTACTTATGTTAAGGTTTATGTATTTTACCGTTACTGATGTTTGGGTTAATGTATTTTACCGTTACTGATGCTCGGGTTTATGTATTTTACCGTTACTGATGTTTGGGTTTATGTATTTTACCTTTACTGATGTTTGGGTTTATGTATTTTCCCGTTACTTATGTTTGGTTTATGTATTTTACCGTTACTGATGTTTGGGTTTATGTATTTTACCGTTACTGATGTTTGGGTTTATGTATTTTACCTTTACTGATGTTTGGGTTTATGTATTTTACCGTTACTTATGTTAAGGTTTATGTATTTTACCGTTACTGATGTTCGGGTTTATGTATTTTACCTTTACTGATGTTTGGGTTTATGTATTTTACCGTTACTGATGTTTGGGTTTATGTATTTTACCGTTACTGATGTTCGGGTTTATGTATTTTACCGTTACTTATGTTAAGGTTTATGTATTTTACCGTTACTGATGTTCGGGTTTATGTATTTTACCTTTACTGATGTTTGGGTTTATGTATTTTACCGTTACTGATGTTTGGGTTTATGTATTTTACCGTTACTGATGTTTGGGTTTATGTATTTTACCTTTACTGATGTTTGGGTTTATGTATTTTACCGTTACTGATGTTTGGGTTTATGTATTTTACCTTTACTGATGTTTGGGTTTATGTATTTTACCTTTACTAATGTTTGGGTTTATGTATTTTACCGTTACTGATGTTCGGGTTTATGTATTTTACCTTTACTGATGTTTGGGTTTATGTATTTTACCGTTACTGATGTTCGGGTTTATGTATTTTACCTTTACTGATGTTTGGGTTTATGTATTTTACCGTTACTGATGTTTGGGTTAATGTATTTTACAGTTACTGATGTTCGGGTTTATGTATTTTACCGTTACTGATGTTTGGTTTATGTATTTTACCGTTACTAATGTTTGGGTTTATGTATTTTACCGTTACTGATGTTTGGGTTTATGTATTTTACCGTTACTTATGTTTGGGTTTATGTTTTTTACTGTTACTGATGTTTGGGTTTATGTATTTTACCGTTACTTATGTTTGGGTTTATGTATTTTACCGTTACTTATGTTAAGGTTTATGTATTTTACCGTTACTGATGTTTGGGTTTATGTATTTTACCGTTACTTATGTTAAGGTTTATGTATTTTACCGTTACTGATGTTTGGGTTTATGTATTTTACCGTTACTGATGTTTGGGTTTATGTTTTTTACCGTTACTGATGTTTGGAGAAGGCTCTTTAGACAGAAACTCGCAGTAAAACTTCTGGTAGATGTTTTTTGCCCGTGCATTACGTAACATGTTTTCACTGGGATCCAAAGCGTCAAGTTGTTTGAAACCTTTCTTGACCAACTGTAAATTTAAAGAAGGGGCATTTTTTTTTTAATATAGAGATATCTCCTGACCGAATACTTAAACTTAGTATTGTTTAACGATAGCTAAATAGGTGTGGAAGAATAAATAAATCAATTTGTACACTCAAATCTTTCGCTTGTCCTATTGCATTTACAATCTAGACAAAATTTTGTAATGGACAAACAATTTGAGCTATTTTAAACGAGAAAAATGCTCACCATAACCAAAGATTATTTACTCACTGGAAGAAAACAACTATAAATTTGATTGATTGTTTATAAGAAGTTTTACGTCCTATTTGAGAAAGTTTCACTCATTCAGAAACGTCGCCTTATATGGATGAAAGGCTTCAAATTTTGAACTTAACGCAATACCCTTTTCAACATCAGTCAAAATCAATGGTATCAAAATATTTTCAACACTTCCCAGAGTTTTTAAACAGCTTCCTTTTTAATAAAAATGGAAGTAATCAATAAATATACCTTGGTCATTGCCATCTGGAATTTTGAAGAAAAAAACCATTTCGACTGTACACACTAGTACTCCAATATTGAGATTTAAAAGATGTGTGAATTTCCGAATAACGATTTGTATGCATCCAATAATCTGTTGGAATTTTTACGGGTAATTATTGCGCCCCGTTATTAGCAGACGTTATGTTACCTCTTCAGCTACTTCCCCCGTACCTGCTGCCACGTCCAGAATTTGAACTGTATCTTTGTTGCTTGGAAAGCTTCGGTCAGCTGCTTCAGCAGCGTATAGTGGCCCTTAGTATCTACCAGGCTGCAGGTGCTGAAACGATAAAGACCCTTGATATAATCTGTTTTAAGGAACAACATCTTTTTTCTTACATGAATTTAAAAAGTTATTTAAGAAGGTTTATTACAACACTTTTTGATGACGTACTACATTAAAAAATAAACCTCCATTGTTTCGACAGTTTTCCTCTGGGAACAAATTGTTACAGGTACCTCTATAATATGATCCTGGGGCCCGTTTCACAATGCCTACTTAGGACTAAGTTCTATCTTTGGAAAGAACTTTTTCCTAAGTTCATTACTTATCCGTTTCACTAACCTCGTCTTATCTTTGGATATTCCTAAGTTATGTCGTAACTTTAGGACAGGTAAATCGATGACTTAGGAAGAAACTAAATATTGCGACTGCATATCCAAGACTTCTTACGGAAATAGAGGATGTCTTTGGTAAGAGAAAAGCCAATGGACTATACTAGTATATGAATGATTGTGTTTTCTATAGGTTAAAACTGCTTTACTTTGCACGGAATTATTAGGATTTCAATAATTAGCAAACACGTGTCAAAATTAGTCAAAGGTATATAAAAATGTCCGTTCACAAAACTGGAGCTGGCGAAATAGATGGTAAACATACTGGAATAATTCCCCATCATTTGAGGAGCACGCAAAACATAAAAAAGCACACGATTTGATACATTATGAATCATACATGCATGTATACATTATGTTTTTATCTACATGCACATGTATATTTATATATTATTACTAGTATTTTATTTGATATTAGATTAGAATTTAAAAATATTATATTAAAAATAAACGGAAACTCTTGTTCGCTTTTTATAAGTACTTGTACATGATTCTTGACGAACCCCCAACCAAGCTAACGATATATATTGTTGATGTTTCTCCCAAGAATGGTTGCATCTAATCTCCTCTAGGGTGTTATTATTGAGGGGACACAAGCATAACGCAGTTTTGTTGTCTATGATATTCTATACATCGGTAAAATTATTATAACCTCCCTCCCGTGTTCCTCCAGTTCCTACGGCCATGAGATTATAACCAGTTTCCCTGCTTAAGAAAAAATATAGCTATGCATGAGATTTAAATAGATTTCCTTTTTTTAACTTCTTTTAGTATTTCCATATCTGTAGTCGCGAATTTGAGATTTTTTCTGGCATGGCATTCTTATTTTATATATATGAGAAAGCTTTACACGGCACGAACAACTAACATGGGGTAGTCATTTTAAAATACTCTCACATGTGTTTGCTAAGAAGCAATCATTTTTGAATTTCATTTACAAGTAGATACCCTATAAAAAGCAAAATAAATAAACGTATAACACTTTGAACAAATGTTTAAAAATACAAAAATCGTGTGCCCGGAAGGGAAGAGGGCATGAAAGCTTGTGTCTCACAATGTGAATGCTTAGTTCTAGCAGCATGCTTTGCAAAGTTAAAACATACTTCTGTCCAAGTCCTTTGAAAGTGGGGGTAATCCGCAATCCCCTCGCCCCTCCCTTTTTGAAGCTAAAATATAATTCATACTGACATACTGAGAGTTGTAGAGCGGAGAAGTTATATCATTGATCCTTGTAGTTAGAGGAGGAGATGAATTACCTGTCATTAGTAAGGCACAACTTTAGAAATGACTTAGGAAAAATTTAAGATAAGATTGTTTCGTGAAACAGCTGTGACAAATCTTAGGAACTTTCTAAGTTATAACTTAGGCATATCTAAAGTTATGTCTTACGATATATCTTAGGAAACGTTTGTGAAAAAGGCCCCTGACCTTTAAAACGCTATAAAAATAGATAAAACATACGGTGTTATAAACAGTGAAAACAAAATAACGGATTGATAATGCAAAGACCAAGAAGGATTGCTTTTAAGCAGAAACAAAAGAAAACAACAGCCAAATCTTCGCCAAACAAGTATTGTGTAATTACATAGCGATGTATGTTATATCAATGACAAGTTTGTATATGGAGGAAATTCGAGTTAAAATCTACACCCTTATTGAAATTAAAAAAGCTATTTACTTAATTGCACTATTTACTGTGTTTGTGTTAATTATGTTCCCCAAACGAAGTTGGGGAACATATTGTTTTTACTCTGTTTCTTATTATTAAGGTCTTCCGTTTCCAACGGAAGACCTTCTTGTTATTCTTCGGTTTCTTTTTCCCTATTATTATTATTATTCTTCCAACCGATTTTGTGCAAGCGATTTCTCCGAGATGGCTAGTCCGATTTCTACCAAACTTTCAGATCTGAAAGATATTCAATTGATCTTGATAGGTTTTTTTCTTTTTTGATTATCTCACTTCCGGTCGTGAGATATGGACGATTTTCTGATTTTCAGAGGGTCGGCTTGTCCGGGAAACTCCTCCGAAACGACTTAAGATATGGACTTGAGATTTTCAGGGAAAATAGAGGAAGGTTTGATGAGTTGTAATTGGGTCTCCAAATCTTTGTAGCGCAAAAGGCACCGGAGTTCGGTAGGGCCAAAAAAATGTCTCAGAAATATCTCACAAAATTTGACGCATTTTGTCTCATATCTTCACACCTGTTCATAATTTGTTAAAACATATTGAAGACAAAATGTGCAACATCGCAAGACCTTTCATTTGATGTCAAAAAAACAGGGCTGACCCTTCAAATTAGGGGCTAAGAGGGGCCAAAAGTCTTTTATCTATAACCCTCTAATGATCAATATTTTGTTATACATTACTGAGCAAAAGTATACATCTTAACAATTTGATGCTTACTATATAAGTTGTTTGAAAATTGGCTTATCTGAATTCTAGATATTAATATTTGAAAATCTGAAGCGGGCCCCAGATGGCGGCTGTCTTTGTCAATTCCGCCATTTCGCAATTGGGGTTTATGGAGGCAGCTGAGCGTTTGATTAAACCATTCTGACATACGAATGAATGAAATGTAAAAGCTACAACTTGGACTTTCAAGTAGTAGTTCGTTGCAATTCAGTGTCAATCTTAACACTTAATTTCCGTTTCACTACTTTAGTGTAACTGGGCTAGATACGATATATGTAATGTGTACAAAGACTTTTTAAACGTCGAAATAAAATAAAGGCGATAAGAACGTTTTATTTATTTTATTTCATTGAAGCTATCACACCTATTTAATAGATAAGTTCAAAGAAAATGCGCGAATATTTACTCGTGGCATTTGGCGCAAATTATCAATAGTGACCCGCCTTTTATGATTCTTAGACAGGTGTACTGTTGCAAAAGTATACACACAAGTATATTTAGAGCAGTACTCCCAAAAGCTTAATGGTTTGCGCGTTGGGGATAAAACAGAAAAAGGCAACATGGGTTCAATCCTCTTTGCGACCAAAATTTTGAATCACTTTTCAGCTCGATTTTACGAGATTTTTTTTTCCTGAATCGGACGGAAGACCTCTCGTTGCTCGCAACGAGATCGTTTCTAGTTATTATTATTTTTCTTCCTGGGAAAATTTTGTCCGCGAGTGATCTTGTAAACTATACATCCGACTTAGGTGAAACCTTTTTAGGGTCAGTAGGCATGTTATGTAGAGTTGCCCAACGAAGGTCATTTTGCGCGCACGTGCTTGCAAGAGCACGCACGTGCAACACGTTAAATGGCCAATATAATGTATACTGCCGTATCTTTTCTATTTTTTGATGAAATGCTTTGAAACTCAAAATGTAGGGATATATTAGTAGTATAGACAAGACAACATGGTCAAAATACCAAGATCTCACGCGCATGCACGTGCGCTTTGCTCTTATTGGCTGAAACTAAAGTCTCAATATCTTTCTTGTTTTTTGACGAAATCCTTTGAAAGTTTGAATATAGCCCTGTATTAGGATATGCTACAACATGTTATAAAGCAATTATCAGGAAAACACGTGCATGCACGTGCGCTGCAATCTGATTGGCTGAAACTTTAAATAGCTATAAGTCCCTTGGTTTTCAACCAAACAGGATGGGATTTGGAACATAGATAAATATATTACACTTCTACAAGAAGGTATGGTCACCATGCACATGCATACACGTGCATGCACGTGCGCTGCAATCTGATTGGCTGAAACCTTAAATGGCTATAACTCCTTTGATTTTCAACCAAACAGGATGGGATTTGGAACATAGATATATAAAATGGACTTTTAAAAAAAGGTATGGTCATTATTCACATACATACACGTTCGTGTACGTGAGCTAGAATCTGATTGGCTGAAACTTTAAAAAGCTATAACTCCTTTGGTTTTCAACCAAACAGGATGGGATTTGGAACATAAATATATTAAATGGACTTCTACAATTAGGTATGGTCACCATGCACATGCATACACGTGCGTGTACGTGAGCTGCAATCTGATTGGCTGAAACTTTAAACAGTTATAACTTCCTTGGTTTTCAACCAAACAGGATGGGATTTGGAACATAGATATATATAATGGACATCTACAAGAAAGTATGGTCTCCATGCACATGCAAAAATGTGCGTGTGCGTATGCTGCAATCTGATTGGCTGAAACTTTAAACAGTTTTAACTCCCTTGGTTTTCAACCAAACGGGATGGGATTTAGAACATAGATAGATTTAATGAACTTCTACAAGAAGGTATGGTCGCCATGCTCATGTATGCACGTGCGTGCACGTGAAATGGGTAAAATCAAAAATACACTTGAATGAGCGAATTTTTTAATACTTTTGGATTAAATACTATAATATTTAGTATATTAAAATATATAGATTGTGTAGACAAGATGATATGGTCATTACGTATATGCCTTCACATGCGCACACATGCAATGCTAAAATTTGAATGAGCATGGTACATTTCTGGGTAAACATTGTTAAAATTTCAAATGCATAGAGTTTGTGTTCATAAATGAAGCTTACAGGGAATATGGCACCAAAAGGGAGTTGGGGAGTGTTTGGGGAACATCTGTAACGGTCCCCGTTACAATTAGCACTAGTTTATATATTTGCTTTATTGATATAAATCCATACTATGGCAATTTAAAGCTTTGTTCTGAATTTTAGATGTAATGTTCAAACGTTCCTTAGTGTTTTGAGTCTTGGCTAATTAGGAAAGATAACTCTTGAAACTGGACTTTTTACACTAAATATTTTTATGTTCCCCAAACGAAGTTTGGGAACATATTGTTTTTACTTTTTCTGAATTTTTTCTTTGTTCTCCGGTACTTTTTTGTCCGCGAGTGTTCTCGTAAACTACTCATCCGATCTAGGTGAAACCTTTTTAGGGTCACTAGGTATGTTATATAGATGTGCGGAACGAAGGTCATTTTGCGCGCACGTGCGTGCATGTGCGCGCACGTGTAACACGTGAAATGACCAATATAATAGATTTAGCAGTAACTTTTTAAATATTGGATGAAATGCTTTGAAACTCATAATATAAGGATATAATAGTAGTATAGACATGATGACGTGGTCAAAATTGGCTGAAACTAAAATTCTAAATATCTATTTTGTTTTCTGACAAAATCCTTTGAAATTTTGAACATAGTCTTACATTATGAAGGTCTACAGCATGATATATAAGAATAATCATGAACGCACGCACATGCACGTGTGCTGCAATCTGATTGGCTAAAACTTTAAATGCCTACAACTTTCTTGGTCCTCAATAATACAGGGTGAAATTTCAAATATGAATAGATATAATGATTGCCTACATTATACTACTATCAAAAGTAAATGCATGGACGTGCATGCACATGCGACCGCACACAATGTATTAAAAGACAGTATACTCGAATGTTTGATGTTCATGCAGAATTAAGAACTTCTAAATGTCAAGACATGTAACATACTGAAGCATGCAGATCTTTTTACCCTTGACCTTGAAACTTAGGTCAAGGTCACTGGTAACCTGGATAAAATGTTGATATTAGCTATTTACCAAAATCACCTTGACCTATGAACTTGAAATCGACCTTAACCTTTGTCCTTGACCCAAGGGTAAAAAGAAACATGAAGTACATGTACATGTATCTAGAAACACCTTTCAGAGGTTATTTCGGCTGACATGTTAGAAGTTAAAGAGGTGGTGGTTTTTAATGACCTTGACCTTTCATCCAAATGTCACAATCAATCTTAAGTTCTTGGAATAAGATACAAGATTCAACTCCAACGTTAAATAGGTTAAGAATAAAAATCCCCCCCACCCCCACCCCCCCCCCCCACACACACAAACAAATCAAATTAATGGCAACGTAGAGAATCACTGTTAAACTCAAATAACACCTCGGACCCACATAAAATTTCAGGAAAACTGCAGAAAAGAGCTCGAGAAAAGTGTATTAAAATATTTCATTTGAGTTTCCAAAGTATATAGAAATTATTAATTTATACAGAAAAAATTACAAAAATCCTGTCGAGTTTAAAATTAAAGTGCAGATGAGCAAAGTTGGCATATAAGCCCTTTATAGCCTATTTATTCAGATGTCGTTAATAGCATTCAATTCTACTGATTTGAAATAATATTTTAATACCAAGCATCCTTTGTTTAATTTACCTTTGAAATTTATTTGAATTTTTTTTAGAATTACGCAATCCCCAGAAATAGCGATTTTCGGTATATTAAATATCAATATACATGTACGCTTCTTCGTAAAATAATCAGATATTTGCATTCATGAAAAAAATATTAATAAGAAGGTGTTAAACAATATTGGTCACATTAGCTGACACGAATGTCTTTTTAAACATCTCTTGTAAAACCCAGAGAGTAGCCCCCTATGCATTGGAAAAAATGAATAGTTCCGGTCAAAAAACCTTTATATATTTATTTACAAAGTATATAAAATTTACCAGGCACAGGTATCAGAGTTGTCAAAATGGCCTGAGGGGAAATATTAAAAAAAATTCTGAACAGAAAGGGAAATCCCTTTTCCATGTATGGAACTACTATTGAATAAGTTCATTTTGATTGGTTAGGTATTGGCGTGTTACCCTTAATCGACTTTAACCCTGCCTTGTCGTCGGAATAAAACCAACTTTGAGCCCGAGGTTAAAATAAGTAGAGAAATAAAATGTGAATCGATATATTAAAAATATGACATATGCTTCAAAAATGGTAAATTTATATATGTATTCTTTTCTTTGATTCGCGGGATAGAAAGATGTGTTAATCGCTTAATCAACATGCCATAATCATCTTGCATATGCATGTACATGTACGTGTGCGCGCATGCAAAACGTTAAACAATATATCGTTGATAGTTGATATCATTGTAACTTTTATATTCTTAAATGAAATCCTGGGATACTTAGCATATTTATAAAAGGTCTTAGAGGAATAAGGCACGATAAGGACATGGGGAGCGTTTGGGGAACATCTGTAACGGTCCCCGTTACAATTAGCACTAGTTTAAATTGGAATTTTTATTTCGTTTAAACATTCTTCATTCAATTTGTCACATGTAATTCATTGAAATACATTCCTTATCTCTTCAGAACTCAGTTTCTTAATGTTTTGTGCACAGATTAAAAAGATAATGACACTAATTGTTTTTTAGTAGAAAATTATTTTTTCTAATAAATTTAATATTAGGTATTATGAGGTATTTTCACTGTGTGTACATGTCTTAATAAGATGCCCATCATTTGACACTGAAACTAAGTTCTGAAATTCTGGTATTAATAAACTTGAAATAAAACCTTTCACTTAAATTAGACAAAAGCTAAAAAATTCTCTAAAAAAATTATGATATCAATACCTCGTTCTGGATATTTGACATCTACATTATAAGTGGTGTTGTAATGAAATCTAAAATAAACTGTGGATGTAATGAGCCATCTTAAGATATTAAATTTCAGAAACTAATTCAATTAACCATTATTAGAATCAAATGTCTCAATTTTCTTGTAAATTTAATATATTAATTACCTTAGTCTGCCTTATACATGTAAGAAATGAAAATTTACAAACCTTTTTCCTCTTAACTGTGGACCAATGAAATTTATTTCTAAAGATATTTGTTAATGTATAGTTACCGTTTCGTAATCTCCCCATTTGTTGTAGTAATCGATAACTTGTTGTTTATTAAGACCGCCAGAGAAGACTTGGGCGTTGGCTTCAGAAGCCTTTTTGTCTTCATGGTCCATATTCTGGAATTTTTCATATAATTTTCAATATTAATAAATACATATTTAAATGAGAAATACTTCATACAATATACTATTCTCAGCTTTCTGGAACCTTACCTGAATTGTTATACACATCTGTCATAGAGGTTTAGGATATCAATTAAGGGAAAATAATTTAAAAAGCAATCATCATTTTCTGCATACTGTTTTATGGAGAGTTCCGTCTTTTTTTATTTATCATATGCTGAGATCGTCTACTACAATATGAGAAAAATTCATACAAGCCTACCTCAAATACCCCGTTCACTAATCGAACTCCTGACAAAGGTAATGCTATTATTCAAATATATAGACATGTTTGAGCATTTACATGTTTTGTGTAAAATATTAATATGCTTTCTTCCGATGTACAACTACTTAGGGATTTTCTTGTCAATTTGTTTCGAGGTTGCTTTATATTAAGATCTAGCACTGTGTTCCCGTTTTCTAATTCATAATATGTCTTGTGTGTGTCTGTCTGCAGTGTCCAGAAGTTAAGATAGATGAATTCTCCCAAATGAGAACATGTTAACCTCCCGAGTAAGGGCATAATCCTAACCTTCGACAACCATGCGTGCAGAAATGCAATCCAGAGTTTTACGTCAGTAGATTTAAAAAAAGAAATAAAGTTAATTAACTGCATTAAAAAACATGCTATGAAGATGAAGAGAATGCATTATTCATAATAACCATGCTATTCCCGTTTTTATAGGATATCTGCTTTATACGTATACTTTTGTTCAAGCATTCGTCAAATTGAAATTTTTAATCATTGAATTCAAAATAAGTTCATATTCCCCACACTCCCACATTTTTTTGTGCTAAATGCCAACGTTATGCTAGAATAGCATCCCACTCACCTTTCACGTCTACAAATGTAAACCGAAAGGATGGCGAGAAAATGAACTGATCGCAGTCCGTTCTGTTTCTTATGCAAATAAAATGCATGACTGAAATATGTTAGTGCATTTATACATGTACTAACCATTCATAAAGCCTTCCTTATGAAGTTAAAAATGTTGCTACCCAAGTATAGGCTTTGTCAGATTACACAAGTAAATAAAAACTACCTATCATCAGAATCCATTCAGAAGTTATGGCCAATTTTTTAGATAATCTAACATAGACTATAAGATCAAAATCAAGAGATTTAAATTGGTCTTGTCACAAGAAGTACACTTGTAAGGCTTTGTTACCTTAGAAACAACCGTTTGTATGATTTAACCAAGGATATGTTTTTCCTGGGCAGACGAACGGACAGTAACTTTATCACCCAAATTTTTGAGGGGCTTGAAATACAAACATGACAAATATTCGTCCCCAATAAAATATACTTACAAAGAGGTTGAATTAAAATCAAAGTACTGAAAGTACTGATAGACGGAGGCTTGGAATGAACATGATTTGTTGTCTCTTTGGGAATTTTTATTCATATTATGACCCCAACATTTGCCTAAAGGTAGTTGGCCATATCTTTTGAACATTAGATACCAGGACATTTATACTTCATATTTGTATTTTTGTGGAAAGACCTTTCATTAGATATTAACAAGCTTGACCTTTTGACCTTGACCTACGAGATTCCATACTTATGAAAAAACTTTAACCTTGGCCATAAGTTTTGAATGGTAAGGGATAAATAGTGCTTTTTATACGTACATATGTAATCCTTGTAAGAAGACCCAGAACTTTGACCTTTTGACCTTGGAATTTGACCTACTTTTATAAAGCAAATCTTGACCATAACTTGAAAAGGTTTTGGGTTAGTGCTTTCATACTTTATATATTTAATCCTTATGACAAGACCTTTCATTTTATAGCAAGACATTTGACTTTGGAGTTTGGCCTACTTTAAAAAAATATCATTTTTCATAACTTTTGAAGGGTTAGGGCTTCATTCTTCACATATGTATTCTTTGTGGGAAGACCTTTCATAGCATACCAACAATCATGACCTTTTGACCTTTACCCTGGCGATATCCGTACTTTTGGATGATCTTTAGCCTTAGCCTACTTTCATATTTCACAATATTTCCAGTAAGAATACCATACTTTTTTTTACCAATACATTAAATTTGCATCTTCGCTATATTGCCACACGGGGGGCCAGAGTGTTTCACAAATACATCTTCTTCATTTATTTATCGTGGTCTAATGTTTAATTATGTAATTTACTGAATTCCCATTTTTCATCAAAAGGACAAACCACTCTAATTGCAATAAACTATATTAATTTGAATTCTTTAGTGACTCATGGTAAGAGCTTCCTGAAATGTGAGAAAACCAAAAGTACTTTAGTATATCTAACTCTTCAGGACTAAAAGGAGCTGAGATACAAGCATTCAGATATATCAATGCATAGATCTAAACATGCACATTCAACTTTTGATTAACAATTCTGTTGTGTTGGGTAATGAACATAAAGAGGATGCAAATATTTCAAACATTATGAAAAATATTAAGCAGAACAAACGCCTGTTTGGTGCAGATCATGAAATGTACTAAGCTCTATAGCTTTTATTTTCCAGTGTGCATTAATCCTGACTTCCAAATTCTTACTTGACTGGTGATACCTTAAGAAAACATTTGCATCCAGGTGAAAGTTACACGTAGCGCAAAATGTGCCATCCCATTGTTTAAGTTTAATAAAGTGATTACAACGCCTTAATACTAGATCTCATGGATTCAACGATACCCTAATATCCAGTATTATATGTGATTTTACGGATAATACCCAATTTCGTGGACAATCCTTCCCGTTTCAGAGGTGGATCCAGCCATTTTTGAAAGGGGAGTTCCAGGGTTGTACTGTATACTCTATATTCTTTCATATAAAAGGGAATAGTGAGTGGAAGAAACTTAATGTGTGAGAATCTATCTATTTAATACATAAGTTAGACGTACAAATATATGTATTTTAATTTATTCTCGGAAAATGTTTTTTCTCTCTCTTTTTCTCTCTCTCTCCACTTGACAAAAAATAAAGGGGGCTTCCAACCCCGGAACCTACCCTCCTTTGGATCCACCAATGAACCGCTTACAAGCATTCACCCATCTTTGACACTTTTTCAATATCTCTCCAAGGTTTGGGAAACCTAATAAATTTAACTCCTTGCATATATTTTTTGTGGGCATACTTTGAGTCACTATTGCAGATTCCATGACAACACTGTTTTAATGCATCCTTTTTTTGCACAGATTAGCCATAATATTACTTAATTAATTTACACCACAAAGTAAGATTCAAGCCACTGTTTTGGTCATGTAAACATAGAAACATGTGGGTCAGTTTGTCCCTTCTAAATAGTTTGCAAAATCTTCTGAAATATGTGATAAGGAATTCTAAAAATAGATGCAACAGAGATTCTGTACCTGTGCTATAAATAGATAAGACGCAGCTCTCTGCTGAGTCAGTGAGTGAACATTTAAAATATGTCCGTTTCAATTAAACAATGATGCAGATTTCTTTTGTCTAGGTAATGTAGGGTATTAATGTGATAGGACCTTCGCAAACTAATTTAAAAGCCCTCAGGCGAGGTCAGATAATTATAGGTTCATGAGGAAAAAAAAAAGAATTATGTATTGTTTTTGGAAAATATTGTGACCGAATTATATTAATTGCATCAAAATCAGATGCAGAGAACTGCACTCGGTGATTTGTTTTGGTTTCCCCGACAATTTAAATTCTGTGTCAACAGAGAGTTTTTCAGCAGCAGACTCTATACATCACTGATCACCTGTCTGTATACAGCGCATATCTGATATCAGACAGGCAGGCCAGTTTATCAAAATTTAGCCTGGTTCCCTGTCCCTGTTTTGCTTCGTGTACTCCTGCCTTGGAAAGTATGAGCCTGGGGACCAGGCTAATCAAAGTTAACGTGATTTGCCGCTAGATGGCGATCGCAAATTCCCTTCCGCCTCAGATGAGCGGTACCAATAGAGCGGAGGCTAAGCCTCCGTCTAAAAATTCTAAATAAAGTATAATATTAAAATCTGCATTAGGCATAATATTTTCGAAAGAATGTATTTAAAATTAAATAACTTTTTTTTTTGCTTCAACCATTGTTCGTCATGTTAGTCTGAGTCTGTTTAATTAAACAAATATTCCAACTTTTGGTTTGTTTAATAAAAACATTTGTTTCACACATATTTTCACAAAGAGAAAAAAAACACTGGAGCAAAGTTCGTTGCAAAGCAACAAGTAGGTCTTCCGTCCTGTTTGAAAGAAAGTAACTTTCATTTTTCAAAAATCCGTTGTTGACGTCCAAAAATGGTTTAAATCATCCGAATCTATGTTAATTATTGCAAAATTAAGCCATTGTTTGCTTCTTCTGGTTTGACCGGAAGTGAAATTGTCGGACTGAAAATTTAATTTTATGCTTACAGTGACACATGTAACCGAAAAACTTGTGAAGAACGGCAGTTTCCGACTACTTCCAGTTTGACCGGATGTGACGTCACGAGACGCATTTTGACGACTCCAATAAATTGAGCTTAACATTTTGAACAAATTTATTTCTTTGACGTATTACAAATTCTCAATGTGTTTGAGATGTTAAGAAAAAACTTTTGGTCACTCTCGGCCCTTAATTATAGGTGCCAGTGCCCATAAAAGAACAACGTTTTCGAAGCGATTCGGAAAAATGGATAAATGACGAAATTCTCTCGGAAATGCGACAGCGGGATATCTTCGGCCTTTAAAACTCGTGATTAATCCGATTGATAATATACAGAGTGGTGATAAACAGGGTAGTTACTACAATAAACGATGCAAAACGTGAGTTTGTGAAAAATGCTATTAATCAAGACAACACAAAACCAAAGGACATGTGGAGATAATTAAGGCAAATTTGAAAAACACAATCAGCATCGGTTGTACCATCATACTTAGAAGTGAATGGCGAATCGGTTTCCAATGTTAAAGACAAAGCCAATAGTTTTACGAATTCTTTTGTGTCATTGGACATAAATGTGCTGAGAAATTTGATAATTCCTTAACAGAAATTGAACATTTAATGCCTAGGGGGTCTTTTGGTATTTCAAACATTGCAATAGATTTTGTCATAAAAGAAATAAAAACAATGTCAAATTCTAAGGCTACAGGATTGGATGCTATTTCTGTAAAATTGTTAAAAATAACCTGAGATGTTATTGCCGAAATTTTAACTTTTATGATGAATAAGTGTAAAAGAAATTGTCACGTTCCATCTGAATGGAAGAAAGCAAGAGTTACTCTCCTTTTTAAATCAGTTGAAAATTTTATTCTTAACAACTATCGACCAGTGTCAGTTTAACAAATTGTTAGCAAATTCATAGAAAGGCATGTTTTAAAATCTTTTTATGGGTATTTGAATAATAATAATCTTTTAACTGAACATCATTTTGGTTTCAGGACAAAGCATTCATGTGAAACGGCCTTGCATAACATTATTGATAAATGGGTAAACAATAAAGACAATGGCAATTTAACTGGTGTTCTTTTTAATGATCTTAGTAAAGCCTTTCACACTGTAAATCATGCAGTATTGTTGCAAAAACTTTTTTCATATGGCATATGTCACAGATCCTTTAACTGGTTTCAGTCTTATCTTAGTGGAAGATCACAATGTGTTAGATGGAAAAGTTTCTTATTTGATGAAAAAGATGTTGCAATAGGAGTGCCACAGGGATCTATATTGGGGCCTTTATTTTTTATTTTATTTGTAAATAATTATCCAAAATGTCTGAAGTACTCTTATGTCAATATTTATGCAGATGATACGTCACAGGATGTGTCACATTTATCTATTGATGTCTTTGAAATAAGGTTTTACTGTCTAGTATGTAGAGAATTTATCATATCATTTATTATATGATAAAAGTGTAAGTGTTTATAAGTGGGGATTGAGGTGGGAGAATTTATTCAGATTTGAATATTTTCTAAACATTATAAAGAATGATAATCAGAATGTCCTTTCCCTTATGAATTACGAGATAAATAATATATTTATTTCGATAAAGTAAATTTGTAAACAATAATATATGCTTTATACATAATATATAAAGTTGCTTATCATTTGCTATCGACAAAACGACAGGTCTCTTTTTTAGAACATCGAATTTCACTTTTTGCATAAAAACGTACTCGACTCAGTTCGTGTTTTGTATTCTTCGAATGAAATACATTAAATGAATATTTCCAAGTCTTTCATTATTTATTTCCCGGGCGACAATTGATGGTCCATCAATGTATTCTTGTTATAAGTTTAGGTTTGACAATGGTTGACAATGAAAAACAGTTTTTGCATAGTTGATAATACTTTCATTTGGAATGGGATGATAATTTTATATTAATAAGGGACTAGTGCTTTAAAAAAAAACGTGTTGGATTAGATTTTTTTAAACAAATCTAAAAAGAATTTTAACTTTGGACAGTAAACTGCCAATATAAGTTTGATTTCCTGTAAAAAGAATTGAAGTATTGTTATTTCAAATTTTAAATCTAAAAAAGCTAAGGAACCTGAGGTAAAATACCTACATCGTTTTTGTCGGGAATATTCAGAGCATATTAGAGTTTTTTTCAGAAAGATCAACTTTTCAAAGTATTTT
>NW_026920995.1:0-18258 GCF_032062105.1 Saccostrea cuccullata
ATTTACAAAAATAGACAAAGGAATAACTAAAACAGCATTTTCTAGAAAAGCTGGTTGGGTCCTCTTCAATATCTGAAAAGATATATAATATCAAAGGGTAAAAACAATGAAAAAAAGAAATTGAAAAAAATTGAAAAACTGTCAAAAATTTATAAACATCACAAAAATTCAGGTGTGAGAGATCCGCTTTAAGAGTGGACTCAAATATCTTGGTACTGTTTTTTTTTTTTATATAAACTTCAAATAAACTCTACTTGCACAAGTATTAAACAAATGTCACGCAAGGACATTGAAAGAAGTTCGTATTGTACATGTATTGTTTTTCAATGAGTTTAAGCGAATATCATCGCGTTTCACGTCAATGACAAAGACATGTATTTAGTGAATTCATGGTATTGAAAAAGGTAGATTTACTTACCGTTTTTATCCAACTTGCATGTGTTATCCAGTGCTATATATAACAAAACAAGTTAAGATGGTAAATGGCAAAAATCGGTAAAAGAAATTCCTATATCCAAATGCACACTTCGTCTAAAACCTGCACGTTTCCCATACTTGTAAACAGCTGACAATCAATGGTGATCAAACGTTTAGGTCATGCGAAATTTCACCGGGTATAACCATTCATTCGGGTGTATACAAATCGAGAACAGAGTATCCTCTAGTCGATGGGAAGATAATACATATGTTTTATCTTATCAAATTTGCATTTTTGGGGGGATATATTCTGCTGAAAAGCATATATGCTTATTGGAGAAATAAATTTCTGAATGTTTGGAGTTTTGACATGTAATGATAAATTAGCATATGGACAAGCCATGTTTAATTTTATATCATTTTTTTCTCATCTAAAAATCTTATTCTAATAAGATTGTAAATGTTTTATTTAATAATTAAATAAGTAGAAATTGAATAAATTGACAAACAATTCATTTTTAAAGAAAGGATACATATTGGGCAATACACTGTATTAATTGATGTGATATAATGTACATTCCATCCACAATATCGCATGTTGTGTTATACTCAGTGATTTATCGGTGTTAAGTGAATTTGAATCTGATCATTTGGGATCAAAATGGCGTTTTTACGGAAGTACGCCATGTTGTGACGTTGTAGAGAGCCCCCTTAATCTCTTAGGGTTTACGAGATCTAGCTATGATAACTTCTCATTTTGAGGACCGGAAATCACGTGACCGGAAGTGAATTTTACAAAGATTTTTGACAATACTGTAGACATTTGCAGTCTGAATAACATATCAAAAAATCATTGCAAATATCTTATCTATAAAAAATATTCATGGGAACGAAAAATAATCAAACTATGCAGTTTTTCTCTTATAACCGGAAGTTGACTTTTTTGTTTCTGGTGGGACTAATATATTTCGAAACTACAAATAAGATACTATAATGTGATGCAAAAAAGTTTCAAAAAAGAAAAAGTTTAAAATTTAAATTTTTTGGATCACTTCCTGTGACTACCGGAAGTGACGGCGGACAATCTTAACCCAAATGGTTTTGCCTACTTATCAAGATATATTACTCATATACGTTTGGTGTCTTAATCTTTCCGTTTCTGAGATATGACTTGGACAAAATATTTTTCAAAAAACGGAAATCGGACATATCTGACGACCGGAAGTGAATTTGAAAACTGAAATCTACATTTGAAAGGTATTTTATTTCTCTATCATCCTTGTAAATTTAGAGAATTTGCCAGTCTTCTTTGAGAAATCGTCAAAAAAAGAAATTTCAAAAGGGGAAAAAAATAAGAAAAAGAAACAGTAGAATCACTATAAGGTCTTCCGTCTGAAACGGAAGACCTTAATAATTAAAAGAAACAGTAGAATCACTATAAGGTCTTCCGTCTGAAACGAAAAATTAATAAGAAAAAACAGTGGAATCACTATAAGGTCTTCCGTCTGAAACGGAAGACCTTAATAATAAGAAAAAACAGTAGAATCACTATAAAGGGTTTCCCTCTGAAACGAAAGACTTTTAAAAATAAGAAACAATAGAATCACTATAAGGTTTCCGTGAAGACGGAAGACCTTTAAAAAGAATAATAATGATAAAAAACAGAGAAAAAAAAGTTTTCCCCAAATTCGTTTGGGGAACATAATAATTTTTTTTATTTCATAGACAAGTCCTTTTTTCTTTTGTTTCAATAGTTTTTAGGAATTCAGTTTTTTATTTTTCCCTATTTTTTGGATTCGTGTTGTTCTTCTCCTTTTGACCTCAATAGAAATCATATTTCTCTGCTGACACTTTCAAATATGTAGCAATAATTAAGAAATGACTCTAATTCTTGAGAAGGGTTTTTTAAAAGCCTTATAAATTTAATTTCAAAATAATTTACACAACTGTGGATGTAAAATTGTGTTGCTTCTTATGAGTTCAAATTTGCCACTCAATAATACAACCATAGAAATGGAATTGACGCAAATGTAGGGTTGGTTATTACTGATACATAGAGCTAGCAGCCATGATTTTTTTTTTTTTTACATGAGGAAAGATCGAGTAACTTTTTGAAGTTAAAGGTACATTTATTTAATCTGGAATTTTCCATGAAATGGAAACGATGTGATTGCATGGAGATGATTTAGCTGGTTGTTAAGGGGGTGTGTCCCCATACCTTACCAGATAATACAAAAATTTTTTTTTGGGGAAATTAACCAATAGAGGTTAAAAAAAAAAAAAATTAAACTATTAAATAACATTTGGAAAAATTTGATAAAAATTTGTTACGGCAATGATCATCAAAAATTTTAAAATATGAAATGGTATAAAGGAGTTGAAATGTTTGTAATGTAGCGGTGGGTTTGAAAATTTTTTTTTTCATAACATACAATTTATATGATTATAAACAACACGTGTATCAAAAAGACAAAAATTACTCAGGAATATTATCACAGATCTTTAAGCTCCTGTGTTTACTGTGGATCCACACCTTATTGGTCACTTATTGATCAGCCGTCTGTTCTCACTTCCTCCACCAAAGGTCTACAGCTGTGTTCTGATCATCTGCCTCGGCTGTTACAACTGACACCCCTATCTGGGTTTGTTGCTGTGAGCTTTGTTTTCCTTTAAAAAAAATGAACTAGTATATCAAATCATATGATAATATATACAAATATTTACATTTAGTGTAATTTACTTTACGAAATCCATTTGAAATCCATGACGTTCAAATGTCTGTAACACAGGCGAAACCTCGTCACCGCGCGTTATAATTCACAGTAGGAATTAAGTTTTCATATGCATTTTCAATACTGAGAAAAACCAAAATGTACATTGTTTCACATAATTAGATAAAATAAAATAACCCTGCTAAATCAACATAAAAATATAACAAATGTGCATTTAAAATTAATTTGTCACTTTTATTCCTCGCATTATTCGTTTGCTTTATTAAATTTTGTGACATCACAAACGGCTGATACGTCTATAAAGCACACCAGTTTTGAATGTAGGGATGGCATTTTATCGATATACCTGTATATCGCATTTTTTTTGGTTGTGTCTTTTATTAATTTTTCAATTTGAAGTTGAAAATTATTACATGACAGGGGGGTATTTTGTCATGTAATCATTTTCAACTTCAGATTGAAAATTAATAAAAGACATTTGTCATGGAGAATAACTTACAGTTTTTCAAATATTTAAATTTTTTCAATCTCTGGAATATGTAAAAATTTTTCAATAAAACATTTTATTTTTTTTTTAAAAAAATTTTTCGTAATTACTGATATTTATGTCAAACATTTAAGTAAAATTAATTATTAAAGAATTGATGTTAAATTAATTTTTATGCTAAGAATATATGTTCAGAATTTTTATATATATTCTATTTTAGATTTTGTCTGATTACTCTGAAGTGTCATGTTATTTATCGCACATGTCAACTTTACTTTATCGGAAATGCCAAAATTAAGGTTTCTTTGTTCGATCATAAAAAGTTTTGCTAGCGTGGGCTTCGCAAGCTTTTTGGGGTAATTTTGTTGTAAATGTTTTATAGCATCCATTTGATGTAGGCCATGAGTGAAAAATTTGTTTGTTAACGGTTTAAACCAACCCCTCTAACCAAATGGATTTATCCCTTTGTTGATGCTTTATGAATTAAAAAAGGAGGAAAAGTTAACTCCGGCTGGTTTTATTCAATGATGAAAAGTGACCAAAGTCAAATTATAAAACAAAGCTATAAAGAGCACTCAAGGCCTTACAAATTTACCAATGTAATTAAAATGTAATTCCATAAAATATACTAATTAATTAAACATATAAAGTTATTTTAATTTTTAAAAAGAAGTAACATAACAATTATAAATCAATATCTTAATTAAAACAAACCAAAAATAAAACATTGCTTTAAAACGACCTGACATAACTTTTTCTATGTAAACAATAAGGTTTGGATCGGAGACGCGGGAGCGATTACGTAAAAGATAGAACTAAAAAAAATTGCAAATTCTACTTTACCTGACACAACTTCAAAATGCGAAAACATGCGTAAATGCTTAAAAGCTTTCGAGACTATAAATGCCATTATTATATAATAAATCACTAATAACATATCGGCGATCACCTCACACATTTCCTAACAACATTGAAAGTTAGTCTGTTCAGTCTAACAATAATTTGCATTCCGATCCCATCCCATTAAAAAAAAAATTACAAAGTTTACTGTGCAAACTAAGAACTATTATCCTACATACCTTTAATCTGTAAACAAATTTGCATTAGATATGCGTAACAAAGTAACTAACTTAAGACACAGACAAAAATAAACAATGACCAAAAATTTTAAAAAAATTTTGTAAATAAAACTTTTAAATAACTTCTTTAACTGAATGAATCTTACTTTAAAAATTTTGTTAATTACAATGACTTTAAATGGTTATTACCTAAATAAAATAAAAATATATTTACCTATATGAATTAAAAGAAGGCAGGAATAAGTTAATCCGGCTGGTTTTATTCAATGATTAAAAGTGACCAGCCGGGACGCGCAACCTGCTTAACTAAAAATCTGAGATATTTTTTTTAACCAATCAAAAATGATTTAGGAGATAATGGTTGGCGAAAAAAAAACTACATTACAAAGGATCATTTGGTCATTGTGTGTCCACTTATTTATAGGTCTTTGTGACGCAACTAAATTAAAAATCACTTGGCCAGGTAAATAATTCTAGGGACTTCGTTAATCCGTTAACAAACAATTTATCACTATAGACTACATCAAATGGATGCTATAAAAACATTTACAACAAAATTATCCCCAAAAAGCTTGCAAAGCCCACGCTAGCAAAACTTTTTATCTATCGAACAAAGAAACCTTAATTTTGGCTATTCCGATAAAGTAAAGTTGACATGTGCGATAAATAACATGACACTTCAGAGTAATCAGACAAAATCTAAAAAAAATATATAAAAATTCTAACATATATTCTTAGCATAAAAATCAATTTAACATCAATTCTTTAATAATTAATTTTACTTAAATGTTTGACATAAATATCAGTAATTACGAAATATTTTTTTAAAAAATAATAAAATGTTTTGATTAATTAAAATTTATTACATATTTCAGAGATTAATAAGTATATTGAAAAACTGAAATTTTTTAAAAACTTAATTTTTCCCTAAGTTGTGAAATACGTATCATATCATTTTAAAGTAATTTTAAAAAGCCGAAATTATTATTTATTTGTTCAACTTTAAAATAAATTTAAATAAAGAAAAAAATGTTGAAAAAGTAAAAAGAAATTTCCCGTCCAAACATAATTGATTTTAATCGCTACACTGTTTGCACGAAACGCTTCACGGTTTACACGAAATAATTTGCACGAAAGCTGCACGGTTTACTCAAAAGACTGCACGAAACGCTACGAACACGTTTCTCACACGCTTTTACACGATTCTCCACTTTTTGGGAGCCTTGGATTTTCCACTCGGAATTCTCGAACATTATTACGTTTTTTTATTATTTCTTTTTTTAAAAAAATAAACAAACTAATCTCTCATAACTTGTTTAACAGCTGTTTAATTTAAAATTCAATGTACACCAGTAATATATAAACCGATATAAATATTTAAAACTCTGACAGTTGTAATTAAATAATAAATAATTGTCAATAAATAATTTTGCATTTATTTATTAGTTGTCAAAAAAATTTCAATAGGTGACATTTAGTATAATACATTTTATTTGCTGTCTTAATCACTGCAATATGTACTATGATTACAAAATCTTTCTTGCATTAAAGTATTTTTACACGTAAAGGTGAATAAATTAAATAAAAATTAATTTATTAGTTCATATAACTACAATTCATTTATCTATTTTAAATTACATTGATTAAATTGCGTTTGTTATCTGTAGAAGAGGTAGAGTCACTTTGGGCTTTATTTGGCCCTGAGAATTTTAAAAATCAAAACCGCTCAATTTAGGTGGAAAATGCAGTATTTATCACTTGAAGCGTTGGTGACCACGATCTATTAACCGTGACGTGATTTTCCAATCTATTTTAATTCTTAGCTGAAGACAGTCAAATACGCATGTTTTCTGCAAATTTTAAGAACATTGTAATTTTTTTAACCTGTTTTTCAATATCTGGATTCTCAAAACGAAATTTTATTATAGAAAATGAAAGCACCAAGCGTTACTTTATTTTGATATATGAAAAGGAAAAGAGGGTGATAGTTAACTAATTGATATAAGTACAGGGCCATTTTATGCATAAGATGGCTCTTGCTCTTTAGGATACCTTTATTTATTACAAAATGTATATTACATGTTAGTAAATGTACAAAAACAATTTTGTCCAGTTATCGTTTCAGTAAATATCCTACAACAAGTGTCTGTGCAATAGAGGATACGAATTTCCGTGCTGCTGAGGGATCAGATTTAAAGTCATTGAATGTACTTTACTCAGAATGATTTACATAACATTTCAATGAAAAAAAATATCTACCGTAAGCATTATCTACATGAGGAAAAAGGGGGAGGGATAAAAGGAAGTCTTTTTATAATTTTATTCTCTCTTTACATGTATCTAATCAACTAAGTAAACGTGAATCCTTCATTTCAAAACCCGACTACACGTATGTATTTGAGTATGTATATGAGTACATTACTAATCGCAGCATTTGATTTCATGTATACATTGTACATACAATGTAGATCTAACGTTACAATTTCATATATATTACAAAAAATTGAAATATCCTGGATAAAATAAAAAAAAAAACATTTATAAAACAAATAATATAATATTCCAATGATTCATGATTAACTTCTATAACTTTTTAAACATTCTTTTCATGAAAATGCTAGCAAATCAGTTCTACGTGTATCTACTAATAATTTACTATTTACGGCTAGAAATTCAGATTTGCTAATAAAAGATAAAATGCAGGGATATATGTGTACCCATTAAATATTTATCAAACTATTTATTTCATTTCGAAAGAAAAATTCTCAGGGGTCATTTATCTGTGAACGCATCATGTAAATGTAGCAAAAGAGGTTAGTTAGTTCCATGACAGGGAGCCCGTGATCGTTTTTGTAAAGGAGTTTTTCCACTTAAGTATAGCGGGGCGGGGCCCCTTTTTTTGTCCTTATTTTACAGAATATACTCTAGGATATTGTATACTTTTTAGTTTCATGGTGTATAATATAGTATTGATTAAAATTTGGTACATTCATTATTAATGACTTTGAGTATCAAGAGATAAAAGCCAATTTTCAACACCTACCGCACTTACAAATTCCGGAACATTTTCTTTCGAACAGAGAGGGTTTCCCCTTTTTACATACGAATGGGCAAACATTTAAAATAGGTATTATAAAGGAAGACACCGATGTAGCGTGAGATAAGAAATAATACTTTCAATATACGATGGATAAAAAAATCTTCAATACGTTTAATTTTATTTTGCATCATTCGTATTCTTCTGAACTTGGGGTGGGTGGGGTTTTTTTTTTAGTTCTTTTTCTTGAGTTGTTTCGAGGTTTTGAAAATCCCCTTAATCACAATAATTTTTTTTTAAATCTATCATTGTTGAATAAAATGTCAAGATATTTTACTCACTACAATATTTTTCTTTAATATGATTGTTTGAAAAGCACAAGAGATTGCATAATAATTAACGGTAAATACACACAGACACTCCCATTTAGGGGGGGAGGCTTAGAAAAGAAATCAAGACATTTTTTTGAATTTGATAAAGCAAAAGAAAAAGATCGAGGAAATCCTTCTCCAAACTTGAAAACGATGAAAGTTTTTTTTTTTTGGGGGGGGTGTGTGTGAAGAACTCAAGAATTATCCCTGAAAAGAATGGGTCACCCCTCCCCAGATACTACCTGCCTGACATGTATATATATTTCTTAACTTCAATGTAAATTCTGCAATGAATATTCCGATCTACATGTACATATCTATTATAAATACATTCGAAATTTTTCCGAGTTTATATAAAATTTTATATGCATGCAGCTAGCATCCAAATACGTGACAAGTGTATAAAGTTGCTTTAAATATTGAAGTGGTCAGTGTGTGAGTGCATTTGTTTAGACTGATTAAATGTGAAGAAATTATTACGTTTTTGGTATTTTCTGCTTTTCTTTTTCGCAAGAAATTGATTTAATTTGTATTTATATACATCAACGCGTGTGCTTTTCGCAATGAACAGGAATATTGCGATTACGTGCACGAGAATTAAAAAAATGTCCCGGAAATTCGTCAAAGTTTAACATAAGTCTATAGAGAGCCCTTTTTTATTTAAAAAAATGAAAGCTGGTGTCTGCACTTTTCAAATACGAGCTACATGTGTCGCTTCCTACAGAAAACACGCATTCCAAAGGTATTCACCTGTGGCGGAATGGAATGACATATTATCTATTCTTAGCAGGTCAACAAGAGATTAATCCCATGTAAATGTACTCACCGAACAGATTCAAAATCATGATACTTTTAAGTAGAAGACATAGAGCGCAATGTTGTTCAACAAAGATATTTTCACACAATCTGTATAAATATAATATACACATAATATTTTGATGTCGACTTAGAACAAAGCTGCGCTCGATGTTTACGAAAGCCGTGAAGTGGGTACCTGTCACAAATTTCTTTTGATATTCATGAAAATAAAAGGACCCCACCTTCAAAACACAGCTTCGCGTGTTCTTTTTTGCAATTATTTGAAATTTTTAAACGTTGGAGCATATACTACAGACATAAGAGAACAATGTAATTTACTTTTTAAGCTTTTTAATGAAAGTTTAAAATTTGACAAGTAACCGGGGACCACAGATAATGGCTTATTGAGACTTCTTCTTTACCTTGATCATAGTTGAAATGCGGAAAGAAGATTCAAATATTTTTTAAGGGGTGTGCATGTGTCGGCACACACAATTAACAGATTTACAGTAAAAGAGAATATTAAAACCAAGCATTTATTTAAACTAACTTTAAAGAAAATAACAAAAATTGAAAGACCATCATTATCATTGAACTCCCCCCCCCCCCCCCACCACCACCACATAACACACCTTTCCCTGGGAATACTTGAACTTGTGCTTAAAGAACAGGAGAGGTGAAGCACGTACGTTTATTTGGCGGGTTTCAGCAGTAACTAGTGCTAATTGTAACGGGGACCGTTACAGATGTTCCCCAAACGCTCCCAACTCCGTTATTGTTCCATTTTCCTGTAAGACTTTTATAAAAAAATACGTTCTGTATCAAAGGATTTCATCAAAGAATTATCAAAACTACAATGATATCAACTATATCCCATTTAAAGTATTGCACGCACACGCACTTGCAAGATGATCAAGACATGTTGTTTAAACCATTAACCTATCTTTATATCGCAAGAATCAATCAAAATATCATAAAAATATAAATGCTACCATTTTCCGAATATATTTGTGATTTTATGTATTGCGCATGCGCATGTGCATGCATGCATGTCCTTGCATTCAAATTTGATAGAAGCATAATGTAGGAATCAATTGTACCTATTCAAATTCTGAATTTCATCCCGTTTCGTTGAGAACTTAGAAAGTTACAGACATTTAAAGTTTCAGCCAATCAGATTGCAGCACACATGCATGCACATGTTTTCATGATAATTCTTATATATCATGCTGTAGATCTTTATAGTGTATGAATATGTTCAAAATTTCAAAGGATTTTGTCGAAAAACAAGAAAGATATTGATACTTTTGTTTCAGCCAATCAGAGCAAAGTGCACGCGCATGCGCGTGAGATCTTGCTATTTTGACAATGTCATCATGTCTATACTACTAATATATACTCATATTATGAGTTTCGGCTATATCTATCATATTAGTTATTTCACGTATTGCACGTGTGCGCTCTTGCAAGCACGTGCGCGAGGAACATGTCATCATGCCTATACAACTAATATATACTTTTATTATGAGTTTCAAAGCATAGAGTCAAAAAATAGAAAAGTTACGGCTATATCTATTATATTGGTCATTTTACGTGTTGCACGTGTACGCTCTTGCAAGCACGTGCGCGGAAAATGACCTTGATCCGCAAATCTACATAACATGTCTACTAACCCTAAAAAGGTTTTACCTTCTTCGGGTGAAAAGTTTACAAGATCACTCGCGGACAAAAAAGTACCCAGGAAGAAGAAGACAAATAATAACTAGTGCTAATTGTAACGGGAACCGTTACAGATGTTACCCAAACGCTCCCCAACTACTTTTTTGGTGCCATATTCCCTGTAAGTTTCATTAAATAAGACAAACTCTGTGAATTTTTGACTTTAACAACGTTTACCGAGAAGGATACCAATTACCAAAGATTACCAATTATATTCAAACTGTAGTATTGCACCCGTGCGCATGTGAATGCATGTGCGTTATGACCATATCATCTTGTCTACACTATTTATATATTTTAATATGCTATATATTAAAGCATTCAGTCCAAAAGTATTAAAAATTACTCATTAAAATGTATTTTTAGTTCCACATGCATGCACGTGCATGATGGCCATACCTTCTTTTAGGAGTCCCTTATATCTATCTATGTTCTAAATCTCATCCTGTTTGGTTGAAAAACAAGGGAGTTATGGCCATTTCAAGTTTCAGCCAATCAGATTGCAGCACACGTGCATGCGCGTGATTTCATGAATTTTTTCTATATCATATTGTAGGATATCCTAATGCATGTCTTTGTTTTAAATTTCAAAGCATTTCGTCAAAAAACAAGGGAGATATAGCCATTTAAAGTTTCAGTCAATCAGATTGCAGCACGTGCGCATGCGCATGCTTTCATGAAAATTTTTATTTATCAGGCTGTAGATCTTCATAATGTAGGACTATGTTCAAAATTGCAAAGGATTATGACAAGAAACAAGAAAGATATTGAGACTTTAGTTTCAGCCAATCAGAGCAAAGCACACGTGCATGCGCGTGCGATCTTGCTATTTTGACTATGTCATCTTGTGAATACTACTAATATATACTTATAAAATGAGTTTCAAAGCATTTCCTCAATAATTTTAATAGTTACGTCTCTATCAATTATATTGGACATTTCTCGTGTTGCACGCGCGAGCTCTTGCAAGCACATGTGCATGCACATGCTTTCATGAAAAATCTTATATTACAGGCTGTAGATCTCCCTAATGTATGACTATGTTCAAAATTTCAAATGATTTTATCAAAAAACAAAAAAGAGATTGAGACTTTAGTTTCAGCCAATCAGAGCGAAGCACACGTGCATGCGCGTGCGATCTTGCTATTTTGACCATGTCATCTTGTGCATACTACTAATATATCCTTACATTATAAGTTTCAAAACATTTCGTCACAAAATAGAGAAGTTACGATTATATCCATTATATATTGGTCATTTTAAGTTTCGCACGTGCGCGCTCTTGCAAGCACGTGCGCGCAAAATGACCTTGATTCCGCAAATCTACATAACATGCCTACTTACCCTAAAAAGGTTTCACCTAAGTTGGATGAGTAGTTTACAAGATCACTCGCGGACAAAATTTTCCCAAGAAGAAAAATAATAATAATAATAAGAATAATAATAATAAGAAACAGAGTAAAAACAATATGTTCCCCAACTTCGTTTGGGGAACATAATTAGTGCTAATTGTAACGGAGACCGTTACAGATGTTCCCCAAACTCTCCCCAACTCTCTTTTGGTGCCATATTCCCTGTAAGCTTCATTAAAAAAGACAAACTGTGTGCATTTGCAAGAAAATCAAAGCTTCTTGTAGGAGTCCTTCATATCTATCTATGTTCTAAATCCCATCCTGTTTGGATGAAAACCAAGGGAGTTATAGCCATTTAAAGTTTCAGCCAATCAGATTGCAGCACAGGTGCATGCGCGTGACTTCATAAATGTTTTTCTATATCATATTGTAGGATGTCCTAATGCATGACAATGTTTAAAATTTCAAAGAATTTCGTCAAAAAACAAAGTAGATATAGCCATTTAAAGTTTCAGCCAATCAGATTTCAGCACGCGGACATGCGCATGCTTTCATGAAAATTCTTATATATCATGCTGTAGATCTTCATAATGTAGGTCTATGTTCAAAATTTCAAAGGATTATGACAAGAAACAAGAAAGATATTGAGACTTTAGTTTCAGCCAATCAGAGCAAAGCACACATGCATGCGCGTGCGATCTTGCTATTTTGACTATGTCATCTTGTGAATACTACTAATATATACTTATAAAATGAGTTTCAAAGCATTTCCTCAATAATTTTAATAGTTACGTCTCTATCAATTATATTGGACATTTCTCGTGTTGCACGCGCGAGCTCTTGCAAGCACATGTGCATGCACATGCTTTCATGAAAAATCTTATATTACAGGCTGTAGATCTCCCTAATGTATGACTATGTTCAAAATTTCAAATGATTTTATCAAAAAACAAAAAAGATATTGAGACTTTAGTTTCAGCCAATCAGAGCGAAGCACACGTGCATGCGCGTGCGATCTTGCTATTTTGACCATGTCATCTTGTGCATACTACTAATATATCCTTACATTATAAGTTTCAAAACATTTCGTCACAAAATAGAGAAGTTACGATTATATCCATTATATATTGGTCATTTTAAGTTTCGCACGTGCGCGCTCTTGCAAGCACGTGCGCGCAAAATGACCTTGATTCCGCAAATCTACATAACATGCCTACTTACCCTAAAAAGGTTTCACCTAAGTTGGATGAGTAGTTTACAAGATCACTCGCGGACAAAATTTTCCCAAGAAGAAAAATAATAATAATAACTAGATACGATCTCGTTGCGAGCAACGAGAGGTCTTCCGTCCGTTTTAGGAAAAGAATCCCACGTAAAATCGAGCTGAAAAGAGATTCAAAATTTTGGTCACAAGGAGGATTGAAACCATGTCGCCAACGTGAATGTGCTTTTTTTTTTACTTTTATATCCCCAACGCGTTAACCATTAAGCTATTGGGAGTACTGCTCTAAATATACTTGTGTATACCACGGTACTTTTGCAACAGCATTCATAATTTCGCGCCAAACGCCACGAGTAAATATTCGAGCCTTTTCTTTGGACTGATCTATATTAGATAGGTATGATACATCAATTAAATTTTAAAAATAAAACATTCTTAGCGCCTTTATTTTATTTCGACGTTAAGAAAGTATATGTAACACATTATACACATTACATATCGTATCTAGCCCAGTTACACTAAAGCAGTGAAACGGAAATTAAGTTTTAAGATTGACACTCAATTGCAACGTACTACTGTAACGTGTCGGATCTGAGCGGTCAGTAGGTCCGTGCTCGGATTACCGAGTTTTACTAGGGATTTGATTGAATGCAATATATACAGATAATAATATGACACCTGCCTGGTGTCTTTAAATCAAATGACCTAAGTGCTTTGTATAATTACATAATATATAATTATATATCTTCAGTTAATACCGGCACCTGCCTTGTGCCATCTGATAATTGCCTCACTATACTCGTAAAACTGACTATATAAGTCAACATCTATCTGCCTGGTGCCTCTTGAATTAGCCTTTAACACCTGCCTGGTGTATTACTGCTTACCAAGTTGCCTATATAACAATATACTTACACAGTATGATTTAACTTTGTAAGAGCTTCTCTGTCCTAATGACAAACCTATAACTAATGTCACGCAACTATATTTTAACTATTCACTATCTACAGCAACTTTACACACTCCGATTTGATTGTTACACCGATTGGATTCTGTACCAATGTGAAGACACAAACCAGTTGGCTGCACTGCCCCCTTGTACCTCAACTTAATCAATGATCATAAGTTATCAGATATCATATTGATAAAATACAACAGACTGCCTTTCTTTTGGCAACACTATTATTATTTTCTAACAGAACATCATTTATCAATAATACTTGTATAATTCTTTTGTCAATTGACCAATTAATTACAATATTTATTGATTAGCTATTATAATATAAACAAGTAACGGGACGTAACTCCTCGAACCATTTCACTACTACGTGAAAGTCCAAGTAGTTTTTTACATTTCATGTATCCTTATGTCAGAATGGTTTAATCAAACGCTCAGCTGCCTCCATAAACCCCTACTCGCGAAATGGCGGAGTTGACAGAGACAGCCGCCATCTTGGGCCCGCTTCAGATTTTCAAATATTAATATCTAGAGTTCAGATTAACCAATATTCAAACAACTTATATAGTAAGCATTAACAGAAGGGTCACTATTTATATTCCAAAAATAAATAAAAAATTTTGGAAAACAAAAAAGTTAGAAAATACGCTTTTTTCAATTCGCATCTCCTAATGACAGGAAGTATTGACGACGAACGAAAGGTTGCGTCCTGGTTAGTATCTATTACGATCTATAATCCCTGAAAGTTTCATCTTGATATCTTTTACCGTTCTTGAGATAATCCGAAGACAAAATGTCATTTTAAAATTAGGAAATGTCCCGTAACTTGGCACCGGAAGCGAATTTCCAAAAAATCTCTCGGATAAAATAACTTCAGATAATAACACATTGTTTCCATAAATTTCATGAAATCCACCCAGCAGTCTTTGAGAAATTTCGTGCACAAAATTAGATGGGCGGAAAAATAATAATAATAATAATAATAATAATAAGAAACAGTAGAATCACTATAAGGTCTTCCGTGAAGACGGAAGACCTTAATAACTAGATGAGATCTCGTTGCGAGCAACGAGTAGGTCTTCCGTTGAATTTCTCGATGAGTTGAGATGTGATTTTGACTGAGATATTTGTTAAAAGAGAATGACATTATATTTTCCTTCAATGAATTTAAAGTTTCTCATTTTTTTCACGATTTTATGAACATCTTTTGTTCAATATGGCTTATAACCCCCCCCCCCCCCGTTTTCCAGACGTAAAGCATGACAAAACATAGGTAATCAGAGATTACAGAGCTCACCTCAACGTGTGTTGTCTTTAAGTAAGGCAAATTAAGTCACACAATTAACCAACAAAAAGTGTACATCCAAAAATGCAAAATTTATGTAATTTTGATACTTTTGAATAGACCTATATTAAAACTAAAAACTAGTTCTTCATCATGAAAATGTAATTAAAATCCAGCATCTGAAGCAAGATTGAGAGTTTTCATCCCTTGATGCATCATTTGTGCAACTGGTTTATATAAGCCTTATAGTTTCTTGGTGATAGACTTGCACCCATAACTTTTACGAGGTCTTTATCTGGAAAATGTATGTCGAATTCAGCATCTGAAGCAAGTCCATTAGTGTGCATCCTAAGATGTATCATCCATGCAAGTTAGGTCAACATAGGGCTTAAAGTTACTTGCAAATGAAACCTGTATAAAAAAAATTTAACCTTTCCACTAATCCAGAAAATGTAGGTCAGATTCAGCATCCGAAGCCAGCCTAGTAGAATGCAGCCTTAGATGTACCATCCATGCAAGTTTGGTCATAAAGGGCTCAAAGTTACTTGGAAATGAATCCTGCACCATAAACTTTAACCTATTTACTCGTCCAGAAAATGTAGGTCAGATTCAGCATCCGAAGCAAGTCTGGTAGTATGCATCCTAAGATGTACCATCCATGCAATTTAGTCGTTATAGGGTTCATAGTACATGTACCTTGGAAATGAAACCTGCACAAAAAATTTTAACCTGTTCACTCAACCGGAAAATGTAGGTCAGATTCAGCATCCGAAGCAG
The DNA here is from genome assembly GCF_032062105.1 of Saccostrea cuccullata. Classification (NCBI taxonomy): domain Eukaryota; kingdom Metazoa; phylum Mollusca; class Bivalvia; order Ostreida; family Ostreidae; genus Saccostrea; species Saccostrea cuccullata. Next base: position 16,235 of record NW_026920995.1, read on the forward strand.
GTCTTGTAACATGCATCCTAAGATGTACCATCCATGCAAGTTTGGTCATTATATGTCTCATAGTAACTTGGAAATGAAACCTGCACCAAAAACTTTAACCTGTTCACTCAACCGAAAAATGTAGGTCAGATTCAGCATCCGAAGCAAGTCTAGTAGAATACATCCTAAGATGTACCACCCATGCAAGTTTGGTCATTATAGGGCTCAAAGTATCTTCGAAATGAAACCTTCACCAAAAACTTTAACCTGTTCACTCAACCGGAAAATGTAGGTCAGATTCAGCATCCGAAGCAAGGCTGGTAGTATGCATCCTAAGATGTATCATCCATGTAAGTTTGGTCATTATATGTCTCATAGTAACTTGAAAATGAAACCTGCACCAAAAACTTTAACCTGTTCACTCAACCGGAAAATGTAGGTCAGATTCAGCATCCGAAGCAAGTCTAGTAGAATACATCCTAAGATGTACCATCCATGCAAGTTTGGTCATTATAGGGCTCAAAGTATCTTCGAAATAAAACCTTCATAAAAAACTTTAACCTGTTCACTCAACCGGAAAATGTAGGTCAGATTCAGCATCCGAAGCAAGTCTAGTAGAATACATCCTAAGATGTACCATCCATGCAAGTTTGGTCATTACAGGCCTTAAAGTATCTTCGAAATGAAACCTTCATCAAAAACTTTAACCTGTTCACTCAACCAGAAAATGTAGGTCAGATTCAGCATCCGAAGCAAGGCTGGTAGTGTGCATCCTAAGATGTATCATCCATGTAAGTTTGGTCAACATAGGGCTTATAGTTACTCGGAAATGAGACCTACACCAAAAACTGCACCAAAAATGTTAACCTGCACCAAAAACATTAACCTGGTCATTCCTTTGCTGAAATTGCAGCATCTGAAACTTTGACTGGTACAATGAAACACACTAGAAGCATCTTACATTCATGTTTAATCAATATAGGACAAAGAAGTACTTAAAAAGAAAACTGCTCCAAAAAACTTAACCTTAACGCCGACGCCGACACCGCCGACGCCGACGCCGAGGGTATCACATAAGCTCCCCCCAACTTCGTTGAGGTGAGCTAAAAATAGCATTTTGGCCCCTTTGCGACCCCTTATTACGTAAGATATGGCCAAAATTTTATATTATATTGTTGCAAGTCGTTAAGATGAATATCTTTGCTTCTGTAATGTATCACAAAATATTGATCATTAAAGAGGTACAGATGCAAGACTTTTGGCCCCTTTAAGCCCCTATTTTAAGGTGTCAGCCCCTTTTTCTTGATATCAAATAAAAAGGTGTTGTGATTTCAAAGACTTTTTGTTCAACACCTATTCAGAGATTCCTTTTCGTTGTGGAGATATGCTTCATAAAGATATTTAGGGGCCACCCCTAAAAATCCTTAAAGGGGCCATTTTACAAAAATTTAAAATATGCTGGTGTTTAAAATATTATTCCGACCATCTATTGTTCAATATTGCTTATCAAATATTCCCCATTTTCAAGATATGAAGCGTCAAAGATTTAGCATTATGGCCCTTTTTGACCCCTAATTACGTAAAATATTATCCAAATTTAATCATATATTGTTGCATATCGTTAAGATAAATACCTTTGCTTCTATAATGTATCACAAAATATTGATCATTTAAGAGTTAAAGATGAAAGACTTTTGGCCCCTCTGAGCCCCTAATTTGAGGGGTCAGCCCCTTTTTCATGATATCAAATGAAAGGTCTTGTGATTTCAAAGACTTTTTGTTCAACACCTATTCAGAGATTTCTTTTTGTTGTGGAGATATGATTCATATAGATATTTAGGGGCCACCCCTACAAGTCCTTAATGGGGCCATTTTACAAAAATTCAAAGTATGCATATTGTTTAAACATTATTCTGACCATCTTTTGTTCGATATTGCTTATTAAAATATTCCCCATTTTCAAGATATGAAGCGTCAAAGATTTAGCATTCTGGCCCTTGTGACCCCTAATTACGTAACACATGATCCAAATTTAATCATATATT
>NW_026920996.1:0-17922 GCF_032062105.1 Saccostrea cuccullata
TGGTCTATCATCTCTAACAAGTCTCCAGTTAATATCTTTAGCCGTTTTCGAGAACACTCGAAGACAAAATTGCATTTTAAAATCAGGAAATTGCCCATAACTTGGCACTGGTACCAATTTTCCAACAAACGGAATTTTATATAAAATTCATATAATGACCTATAATTCCTGAAATTTTCATTGAAATCCATCAAATAGTTTACGAGAAATCGCCTGCACAAAATTTTGTCTAAAAAAAAAGAATAATAATAATAATAATAATAATAAGAAACAGTAGAATCACTATAAGGTCTTCCGTGAAGACGGAAGACCTTAATAATAATAATAATAATAATAAGAAACAGAGTAAAAACAATATGTTCCCCAACTTCGTTTGGGGAACATAATTTAGTGAATACACATAAAAATACCTCGCGGCTAATCAGCTAAAAACATAAAACAATATACAAAATACACAAGAAACTTTAACCTTACAAAAATACTTTACATAATAAAAAGTACAAAAAATCCAAGATGGCAATGGCACTAGCTAAAACGTGCTAGGTCGGCACCCCGCTGCCCAGACAAAAAACCCTGGATTGCAGCGTCAATATATCGTTTCTCTACATTATTTACTGTGATGGCGGAATAGAGAACACACTATGATAAAATTGATGATTATTAGTACCCGCATTTATTACATATAAAATACGATAATGACGGAGCTAACAGAGACAAGTCCGTTCTCTGCAGCATTTAACAGAAAGGAGAGCGAGGATAGGTATACGTCACGACAGGTGCTGTGACGTATACCATGTGATCAGAGGTAGCAGGGCAATTCGTGCCCAATACCTCTAGGACCACCACAATCATTACAAATGGGGGAAAAGGGATGATCTGTTTTGGAATTGTTTTGGTAACGATACCAAGTTGGATTTGGGTACCTTGATTGAATAATAATGCCAGACGGCCATTTTCTATTACGATTGGGCTGGTATATGGAGGAAATTCGGGTTTGTACATTGCAACGAAACGATATTCATGAAATAAACATATACAATGAATTTAAAAGCATATATTAATGACATACGATGATTGGTAATTATCCCATGATATCTTGAAAATAAATTTACGATTCCTAGAATAAATATACAGGGCATAAATTGGGTCATCCAATCTGTGGGTTATTTTGGTTGTGGGGAAAATCCGTAACACTTTGAACTTGGCAATCAGTGTCATCCGCACTTAAAATTCACCTTTGAAATCTCTGTTGATTCAGTATACTTTTTTAGACACAAAAGTGTATAAAGGAAGAAAATTTCAAGAGTCAAACTAACTTGGTATCAAATCTTAAATGAAACCAACAATCAATTTCCAATATCTACACAGAGATAGTTCTTATAACCCAGCAGTATTCAAAGGTTTCGTTAAAGTTAAATGCAAAAGACATGTGAGAAATACCAATGACACTGCTCTCAGTATTATTCTACAAGACTTTAAAGACACTTGTCAAAAGGAGGCTTCTCTGATACAGAAGTAGATCCTATTATCACAGGAATAATAGGAACAGACAGAAATGAGATCCTAAATAAAAATAACGGCCAATTGAGACCCCGCAAATAAATTGGTTGTGGTTACAAAATTTAATCCGAGAGTCAACGAACTAAAAAACGCATCGTAAAATACTGGAACGAAACGAAAACAGACACAAGATGCAAAGAAATATTTACCTCGGAACCAATTAAGCTTATAGCAAAGACAAAAGCAAAGGCGATTATGATATAATTTTTAGACCATGTTTACCATAAGAATACACTGGGCCTGATGAGGCAGGCATTAAGGCAAGTATACCCGTTACAAAAACTGTTTAATTAACACTCTTTACTGTATTTCTATATACTAGTATATTAATGAATACTGATATTTCCAACAGAAAGGAATGCCTGGTTTAGAAGTTTGATTTTGAGTCTAGGGTCCTAATAAATTTCATGGACAAGTTTGGCTGATTGATATCTTTATTTTTACACCAGATTTCCGGATTTTTGTTTTATGCCCTATTCATAGTTTTGTAGTTATTTATGGATGCTATGGATTTTAGAAAGTATTGTCAAAAAATTTACTTGCCATGCTTGAAGATTACTGAAATCGTGCACTGATCAAAATGTACATATAAACACGGGATGATATGTCTATTTCTATTACTCTAGATCTGGAAAATGGAAAAAATTGAAACCGAAATATAAGTACATGTTTAGAGATACTGCTAATTACCGTAAAACAACCTCCAATTTCAAATAATGTTTAAACTCTGAGGTTGGGTCAATATTCAACAGGGTCAATTATCAACTTGTTGAGGTCATCAGGGATAAGAAAAAAAGTTATCAAGCTGTTGAAAAATGAACCCGGGTATGTCTCAATTTTCAACGGAGAAAAAATATCCCTGGTTCAATATTCAACTCGGGTCAATATTCAACGTTACATCGGCATTGCAATATGGAGCAGTAGTACTATGAAGCCATAAACTATTGTTATGGGTCAGAATAACCCTAAATGCCAGCAAAGATCAATAACACAATTTAAACTTAACAATAATTTATTTACAGTAATATATTATAAGTATATGAAACATAAAGTACAAACTTAGCAAGAATCTAAAAATACATACATCAGAGTGTCCGTTGCTGCACACAATAATGTCCCAGTGAAAATATATCCCAGTAATACCTCAATGATGCTTATACGACAATTCTATGCATCGAATTGACAGGGTATTTATACAGTATTATAAATCTAGAATATTCTAGAAGTTGTAAGTACATGATATTACTGGAAAGTTCTGGACATACACAAAGTTCAGGAATGTTCTAGAAACAATGACCGAACATGTTGACCACTCTGGAATGTTCAAGAAACTTAATGTTACTAATAATAGACATGATGAAACAATACAAATACAACACACCTCACAACACCTCCCCCCTTAAAAAGTTTGAATGTCAATGAAAAACTTAAATTGTAAAACATATGTACATTAATACAAAAATCTAATTTGTTCACGATACTCTAGACAAGGCATCTGCAATAACATTGTCTTTGCCTTTGATATGCTTTATTGTTATGTTGTATTCTTGTAACAACAAACTCCATCTAGTCAGTCTTTGATTCTTGTTTGACAATTTATGCAAAAATGTCAGGGGGTTGTGATCAGTATATACAAGAATCGGATGCAATGTAACATTCAGATAAACATCAAAATGCTGTAAGGCTAACAACAAAGCAAGGCATTCCTTTTCAATGGTGGAATACTTTTGTTGACACTTTGTAAGTTTCTTTGAAAAATAAGAAACAACTCTATCTACCTTATCACTATGTTCTTGAAACAAAGCTGCCCCGATTCCAACATCACTAGCATCAACAGTAAGCTTGAATTGCTTAGAAAAATCTGGAGTTGACAAAACTGGGTTGCTCATAAGGACAGATTTGATTTTATGAAAGGATTTTTCACAGTCCTTTGTCCATTCAAAGTTAACCCTCTTTTGTAAAAGATTTGTAAGTGGACTAACTACTGAGGAAAAATTTGGACAAAATTTTCTGTAAAACCCAGCCATGCCCAAAAACCTCATTAATTCTTTCTTGTTTGTAGGAATCGGGAACTTTGCAATAGCTTCCACTTTAGCCATTATGGGTGTAACATAACCTTGACCTACTTTATGACCTAAATACTCTACATAAGCATGACAGAATTCGCTCTTCTCAAGGTTCACAGTTAAGTTTGCTTTAGCTAAAATGTCAAATAAAGCACGCATGATTCGGAGATGTTCGTCCCATGTGTCGCTGTATATGACGACATCATCAATGTAGGCCTCGCATCCCTCGAGGTCTTGAAGGAGGGAGTGAATCATCCTTTGGAATGTAGCCGGTGCGTTTTTCATGCCAAAAGGCATTACTTTATACTGATAAAGTCCATCTGGTGTAGCAAAAGCAGATATTTCTTTTGCTCTTTCTGTTAACGGCACTTGCCAGTAGCCTTTCAACAGGTCAAATTTACTGACAAATTTGGCGTTTCCAATGCTGTCAATACAGTCATCAATTCTAGGTATTGGATATGAATCAGTTTTGGTAACAGAATTCACCTTTCTAAAGTCTGTACATAATCGGTAGGAACCGTCTTGTTTTGGTACAAGAATACATGGTGAGCTCCAATCACTTTTACTAGGTTCAACAATGTCATTGTTCAACATGTACTGCACTTCCCTTCTTAGGTACTGCAATTTTATTGGATTGAGACGGTACGGATGTTGTTTGATAGGCAGAGCGTCGCCAACTATAACATCATGACAAGCTGCATTAGTTTTCTTTGGAACATCCGAGAAGATTTGATGATACTCATTCATCAAGTTTTTAACTTGTTCTTTTTGGTGAATGTTCAAATGTCCAAGTTTGGCATCAAAATCAGCCAAAATTTCTGAGTTTTTCAAGCGGACACTCTGATTACAATCTTTCTCATTCATTTCTACACTCGTATCACTTTCAATACAATTTTGAACAGTCTTAGCATTGGCTAAAGTGGAAACTGGTTTTACAGAATTTCGGTCACACCTTTCAAAATACTCTTTTAACATGTTAATGTGACAAACCCGTTTCTCTTTACGTCGACCTGGTGTCTTAACTACATAGTTTACATCACTGATCTTGCTTTCAATTTCATAAGGGCCATAAAATCTGGCTTGTAAAGGATGACCAGGAATAGGTAAAAATACAAGAACCTTATCACCTGGCTTAAACACCCTATTTCTGTCATCTTTGTCATACCACATTTTCATTTTCATCTGAGAACTTTTCAAATTTTCTTGTGCTAATTTACAAGCATTGTAAAGTTTTTCTTTGAAATCAGACACATAATCTAAAAGATTAAGATCACTAGTCTCAGTCAGCCACTTTTCCTTCAACAATTTCAAAGGACCTCTAACTGTATGACCGAACACCAATTCAAAAGGACTGAACCCAAGAGACTCCTGGACTGCTTCTCGTGCAGCAAATAGTACAAGATGAACCCCTTCATCCCAGTCTTTTTCATACTGGTAACAATAGGTCTTTAGCATTGTTTTTAGGGTTTGATGAAAACGTTCTAGCGCTCCCTGGGACTCAGGATGATAAGCAGTTGATCGATACTGCCTAATACCCAACTCATGCATGACTTGCTGGAACAACCCCGACATAAAATTTGAGCCTTGATCCGACTGAATTGCCTTGGGTGCTCCTACAAAACTGAAAAACTTGGTTAGGGCCTTAACTATGCTCTTTGCCTTTATATTCCTAAGAGGTATGGCTTCAGGAAACCGAGTGGATGTACACATAATGGTAAGTAAATACTGGTTTCCAGATCTAGTCCTAGGCAAAGGTCCTACACAATCCACCAACACTCGACTAAACGGTTCTTCAAAAGCTGGAATGGGTTGGAGAGGAGCAGATGGTATCTTCTGATTTGGTTTACCTACCATCTGACAGACATGGCATGACTTGCAAAACTTCGAAACATCCTTTCTTAGCTTAGGCCAATAAAAATGACTCAAAATCCTATTATAAGTCTTATTGATACCTAAATGACCAGCCATAGGTGTATCGTGAGCTAAACTCATGACATCTCGACGATAAGCAGCTGGGACCACTATCTGGTGAACAACACGCCACACTTCATCTGGGGAAGCGTCAGGTGGTCGCCATTTTCGCATAAGGATGCCATCTTTCATATAGAAGCATTCTCCAACTTTAGTAGCCTCTTCTGGTGGAAGTGCCCTCTTACTAAGTTGAATGATATCTGGGTCTTTATGTTGTTCAGAGAGTAAACGTTCTCGGCTGAGGATGTCCTTGCCTTGGCTAACTAGTGGATGCAACTCATCATCCTCACCACCAAATTTTGGTAAAAGTTCTTTCTTCTCTTGCTTCTTGATATTGTGTGGTTCCATGCTTGTTTGAGTGCCATCAAGGTCAGATAAGAAAGTGTCATTCAAATCAATATCAACAGAGGAATCTGTCTCGTCAAAGGCTTGATTATGGTCTGCCTCCATCTCTCGTCTTCTGGCCATCGCTCTAGTAACAGCACAGGCTGGATAAATGTCATCATCTTCATCATCGCACATGACATTGGAAGTGATTTTCTCACAAACTATAGGATCTGGTACAACTTTTCCACCAGCTAAATCGTTGCCTAGCAACAAAGAAATGCCTGGAACGGGAAGAGTAGGTCGAACACCTACGATAACAGGTCCAGTAACTAAATCTGACTTCAAACTAATTCTATGCAGGGGAACATCAATGACACCTAGCTCCACACCCTGTAATAAAACTGACCCACCAGTAGAAGTCTGCTCAGACAAAGGAAGCACGCCCTCTAACAATAACGTCTGTGCAGCACCAGTATCTCTCAAAATCTTGACAGGTTTAATTTCGCTAGAGTCACCGAGTGAAACAAATCCCTGAGACATAAAGGGCTTATAATCCTCCATAGAATCAATAGAACTGGACTGTGAACCCTGGACATCAGGAGTGTCAGAACAAATCGAAACTAAGGCTTCTCTATCACCTCTAACTGCCGCACAAGCATGTGGTTGAGTTTTATCAAAATCATTTTTTCTCTTAAGTTTAAAGCATTCACTGATCAGATGACCTTTTTTCTTACAATAACTACAAGTAGGAAGCGACCCTATTCCAGAAGATCCTTCAAAACGTCCTGGACCGGACTTAGAACCACCTTGGGATGGAGACTGGGAACTTGTGAAAGACTGAGACCCTGAACCACTCTTTTTATATGTGTCTGAATTGGTAGAATTACTGCTAGTCTGAGATCTTGATACAAAATTCTTTTTATGAGACAGAGCATAAGTATCAGATATGACTGCTGCCTCTTCAAGAGTTTTCACATTCTTATCTTCTAAATGTGTTTTCAAATCTTGAGAAACACATTCCTTAAACTCTTCTACCAGGATGACTTGGCGCAAATTAGCAAAGGTTTTATCAAGTTTCTTAGATCTAAACCAGTGATCGAATAAATCTTCTTTCTCTCGTGAAAATTCAACAAATGTTTGATTATCAAACTTTCTATACTTTCTGAACTTTTGTCTATACGCTTCAGGTACTAATTCATATGCTTTTAATATTGCTGCTTTGACCTTCTCATAGTCTAAACTTTCAACTACCCCTAGTGCAGAGTATACCTCAGCTGCTTTGCCAACCAGTACACTTTGTAACATTGTTGACCAAACATTTCGTGGCCATTTAAGATTCTCTGCGACTTTTTCGAATTGGGGAAAATATTTGTCTACAGATTTTTCTTGAAATTTTGGAACTAATCTGATATTTTTTGCTGCGTCAAATTCAGTTTTGACAACTGACGGTTCTGGTTGGTTTTGTAATTTTAATTTCTCTAATTCAAAGTTCATTTCACGCTCTCTTTCTCGCTCTTGTCTTTCTCTTTCTCGCTCTTCTCTTTCTCTTTCTAATTTGTCTAATTCAAATTTCCGTTCACGCTCTCGTTCTTCAAATCTCATTTTTTCCAACTCTACTTGATACTGAAATTCTGACATATTATAAGATTCTGATTTAAGTGTATAATCTGGAAGATCATATTTTCCAAAGATGTTTTCTTCAACTAGTTTGTTTGCAACCTTTATTCTAATGTCTTGCTTTCTCTGTGAAGATTTAACCTCTAACCCAAGATGCAAACCTAACGCGATCAAGTCATCCTTTTTTAATGTATCAAAAACCTGAACACTTGGTGAACTAAGAAAGTCTGTGACCGAAAATACCATGTTGATTTTTGCTGGCTTATAATCAAATTTAACGGTTCAATTAACAAAATTTTGACAATGAACTGCAAAAGTGCAAGAAATTCTTTATCCCGGACGAGCCCCCAATTCTGTTATGGGTCAGAATTACCCTAAATGCCAGCAAAGATCAATAACAATCTGTTAAAATGGGTCAGTTTGAATAACACCTAAATGCCAGCAAAGATCAATAACACAGTTTAAACTTAACAATAATTTATTTACAGTAATATACAAATCATTAAGTACAAACTTAGCACAAATCTAAAAATACATACATCAGAGTGTCCGTTGCTGCACACAATGTCCCAGTTAAAATATGTCCCAGTTGTAACTCAACGGTGCTCATACGACAAAAGTATCTATTCATCGAATTGACAGGATATTTATACAGTATTAGAAATCTAGAATATTCTAGAAGTTGTAAGTACATGATATTACTGGAAAGTTCTGGACATACACAAAGTTCAGGAATGTTCTAGAAACAATGACCGAACATGTTGACCACTCTGGAATGTTCAAGAAACTTAATGTTACTAATAATATACATGATGAAACAATGAAACAATACAAATACTACACACCTCACAACACAATGATACATGTTTTGATAGAAATAAAAAATACAATATTACATTTCCAACTGTCAGGCGTGTTTATTACTCGATAATTGTAACTGAATGTAATATTCGCCATGTGAAAAGTCGAGTGCCTATTATACATAATTATCAGTTTCAATCAGCTGTATTTGTCTCTGACATCAACGACAGTTTATACGTGAGATAATTTATGCACAACTGGCATCGAATGTTATGCAAATCATAGGCGTAGGAACCGGGGGGCTAGGTGGGCTTAGCCCCCCCCCCCACTTTTTTTCCAAATATATACTAAGTATTGACTTAGCCCCCCACTTTTTTTCCTTTTTTTCCAAATGTATACTTATATAGACATTGAACATTGCTTTGTAGGTTTAGCCCCCCCCCCACTTTCCACAGACATATCGCAGTATAGGTAAAATGGTAAGAAGGTGGTGTATTAAAAAAAAATTTTGGTACTGAAGTTCGAATTAACCCCCCCCCACTTACATGTAATAGGATTTTCGTGCTCGGGGAATTTTCATTTCCTTTTTTTTTTTTTTTGCTTGTCAGGTTTTTTTGAGTTGGTATAAAAAAAATATTCTCTAGTGCTTTGACATGCGACTTTGTTTTGTGTCTGATCTTATAATAAACTGTGCAAATATTTTTTTTTCAAAATGTTACAAAATCCTACAAAATTTTCCTACTCTACCTGGAAAATATGAATTAGCTAGGTCAACATTTTTGAATAGAAAGCTTTGTGAAATACTGCTACATACGAGTTATGTTATTTATGGAATAAAAGTTTATGTGGGTTTTTTTATCCTTGGACCCTGGCTTCTGTGTTACATCTCTCGTTTTCATTCGGCAAGTGTTGAGAATCAATCCTGAATCCGAGGATCATTTGACATCTGATGATAATTCTCGGTGGTTAATTGGTATCTCTTATTGCGAATAAAAATTCTTACCACAGCAATAAGAATATAGGTAATACCAACGCCAGCAAGAATAAGGGAGATCGGAACCTCGACATTCGGTCGCTCGAGGCTATCGAACCTTTTTTTTGAATTTGTTACTGCAGCGTTATAACTAGTATTTAAAGCTATAAATCGTACCAGAACCACTAACTCAGAAGTAGCTGAAAAAAGATAATTAATTATTAATAATAAACAATGTTAAGAATCAAATTCAAGACATTTCATCCTGACATAATCAGAAAAAAAATCTTCCTGGTTTGAATCATCAGTAATAGTTTTGTCCAAAATTGCAAGATCGTATTTTCTATGTTTTTGTCTTTCAGCACGTTGTGGCATTTAAAGTTTACGTCCCTCCAAATATTTATAACTGACAAATGCGACACTTTTAATGAAGGCAAGTGTTGGTATTCGAAAATTACAAAACGTCTTAGATTGTAGAGGTGGGACACAGGAAGACAAAGCATTGTTACCTGCCACAAGTAGAAATATTCCCCCAGTCAAACACATCAGTGGAATTGGCGCTGTTTTCTTGGTATTTGACAAAAGAATCAACCAACCGAATCCACCAAGAACAAGAGTAAGTAGGCTTTCCAACTGCACATCTAGCATTGCTGAAAAAAGAAACATTTTTCTTTCCTAAAGATTTTTTTATTCCATTACCTATGATACGTTATGTCCGATGTGGTACCACTTTTGAGGGCTATGAAAATCGAAGCTCTTCAAATGTGTCTGTGTATTTTTTAAGTTGAATACATCTGACAAAACTAATATGAGAGAGAGAGAGAGAGAGATTAACTTACAGAGCTGAGTGGATCCATTCGTATCGTGCTCCTCATCATAAGCTAGGTAAGTCTTTGTTGACCATGAGTCAGATCCAAACTCCTTATAGTTAAAGTAAAAGATGCTCATCCTTCCATTCTGCAATAGAATATATGTAAAGAGATTTATATTTCCTGAACTCTGTAAAACATACGGATGTATTCTCTCTTAATTGTTATATTGCAGAAAAGAATGAAAATTACCCGAGTAATAAAGAATCCAGGTGTTACCGTAGCAACACCACAAAAAGCTAAACCTAAAGCAGACGAGAATAGATCGGTAATAAGCGCCTTGTTTTGGGCCATCCTTCTTCGACAAAGAATCTAAAAAAAAGACTAAATTGAGAAGCGACATCTAATATCCTGCAACATATACTATAGAGTGGTGCTGCCAACACCTCTCTCTCTCTCTCTCTCTTTCTCTCTCTCTCTAACATATGACTATATCTCTCCAGTTTTAGATTTACGTCCACCTTTTATGCTGCTTTAAAACAGGTTACATATGCGTTCCTTGGAATATTTTATTATCATGCTCACGACATGTTTTATTTTTTTCTCCATTTCTTTCATGCAAATTTTTCAGGTCATCCGAGTCATTCAGGTAACCCTATTGCTATCCATGTTGTCCATCGTCGTACGCTATGTGTCGGTAGTCAACTTTAGAACCTGTTCAATTTCTTTTCTTGAATCACTTATTTATTACCAATTTCAACCGAATTAAGAATATAATTATGAAAAGCATGAATAGGGGAAGTATACATAATTGGTAATTTAATTGTAACTGACTTCTCGAACCCGAGGCTTGGGACTAAAACAATTAAAATTAGTCTTATTCCTAAGATATCTTCTAATCTCCTGGACACTAAGCAGTCAAGCTGTTGTCTTGATTGTAATTATAATAAGCTTTGAGTCCACTGCCGAAATTGTGAAATCCATGACCCCAAATCAAAATTCGAGAATTTAGGACGGGGGTCTAATGATCAAACATGTATGTGATGAAAATCGATAATTCTTTATAAAAATCTTATTCTCTCGAATTAAGGTAAATAAAAAAATTCACATACAAGACTCTTGGAATTTAGCATTCTGATAATCAGAATTATTTGATGTACATATGTCAGTATAGACAAAATAGTTTACAAGCCTGTTTAACTAAATGTCCTCAATAAATGTTCATACTTTTTTCAACATAGCTATCATACCACAGTTGTTAATTTGTTCCACAAAAATGGATTTTTTTTCCTGGTTCACGATACTACCTTTGCTTGCCTAGTTTGTTAGCTTTGTTATACAAAATCAAGCATTGGATTAAGCTTCAGACATTCTTCAATATGGAGACTAAATGATAAAAAAAACTCAATAAAAAAGGAATGAAAAAATCAGAGGTAGTAAAACGAAGAAAGAAGAATCAAAAAAATAATAAAATGTCAAGTATTATAATATAAGATGAGAAAAAGAACAAAAATAAAGAGTCATGAAAAAGGGATAATTCGGAGAAAAATAATTAAAAGTGAAAAAAAAACTGCATCATGAAAAAGAAATTACCCCTTTTGAATAATGAAAGACAACACTAACCAATAAGAGTGCTCTCCTTCAGTATGGAATCATGTTTATTAACAATTGCAAACAAAGCTGCATTTTATTTCCTTGTTTCCTGTTTTAAGCAAATACAAAAAAGTCCGCGCAAGCGCTTAAAAAAGGGCTTTCCCAATACGGACATTAAAATTCCAATAATACTGTTATCGTGAATATTGTCGACATATCAGAATTTCTATATTAAATATGAATACGAATACTTTCCACGCACCTTAAAAATCATAATTTTGCATATTGATATAAGAAACATTTGTTCATGTCATGCTTTATATCATTCAACGTCCAATCCACCTGTCAGATAATTAAGAGGGTGAATAATTATAATATCACAAAGCAACAGATAGTCCAGATCTAGAGGATTATAAGAACTAACATCCCCTCAGCTTAAACTGATTTCATAGATCAGAAAGATGTCCCTAAGTGGTGCATGGTATTTGTTATTCTCATTTCCTGTACTCTAATAAAACAATATTTAAATTTTTGACATTATATTGTTAAAATTTGTAGTTTTTACATGAAATGACACAGAAATTAGATATACTAGTATATTATATTCAATATATTAGAAATATATGAAATGAAGGTCATTTGAAAAAACATACATTTAATAAGATTCTTTTGCAAAAAATTACCTTTGAATAAAACTTCATACAGATATGAAGATATTTGCTCTCTGCATGTTTATATAATAGAGAGATACCACAAATGTATATGTGTGATATCCTTTGACATAATATCATTTATTCATTGAATAAATTAGAGTATTTCACCGTTAAAAATGTAATAAGAGATTCTATTATACCTCATTATAAATATTCTAAACAACGCGTCATCTGATTGGTTCTAAGTTATCACGTGATCGGGCCGTAATAATTTCCCGGCCGTCGGCATGCTTTTATTCCACCTCTTCGGATACTTAGTGCATTTTCCCGCAAAAATCATCGTTCGTTTAAAGAAAACTCCCGAGAGTATAGAAGACGTCATAATAACCTGGTTTACGTCATAAAATTGATGATAATGTGTTGACCAAAGAGTTTTAGTAACGTTTTGTGAAAAATGAAAGTGAATTTGAGAGCGGTGTCAAATTTGAAAGTTTATGTTTATTTCAAAGGTTTTGTTTGTTTCGGTATAATAAACAATTCATTGCATGAATGTTCGGGAAACATGAAGACTTATTCAGCCAAGAAATATCATATTCCCCTCGGGCGAAGCCCTCGGGGAATATGATTTTTCTTGGCTGAATAAGTCTTTGTATTTCCCTCACTATCATGCAATAAATGTATAATATTTATTGCCATGATTAAATCTGATTAAATAGAAAAAGGATTCATGTAATTAATCAAAGAACAATTTCAGTGCAGGATGAAAAGGATTCATGTAATTAATCAAAGTACAATTTCAGTGCTGAAAGGTCAAGTTTTTTGTACCGTTGCATCGTACAGTTTAAAGTTTGTTGATTTCCTTTTCAAACATTTCCCTATACAAAAATGTTAAAGCTCGACACCACTGGGAGTGAGGTAGTTAAAATAGTCGTAATGTTGTAATTAAATATATTTTTCAATGTCATTGGAAGTGATTGTTTTGAAACATTTTTCAATAAATTATAATTGTATTTCAATTAAGTACACTGAAAAAGGTAACATGCAGTATCAATTACTTTTCTACTACATTTTAATTACTTTCCGTATTTAAAGGGACCGACTGGGGTTTCCATTGCGCAATATTTCGCGCATCTTAGTAAAATATAGCGTAATCTCTGTTTAAAATCAATTTTTTATTCACTTAATTAAAGAAAACTAACAAAATTAGGAAATCGCAGGTTGAAAAATCTAATTACAATTTTCTATAACTAAATTTAAAACGATCATTAAACTGATAGGTAAATTGACGTCGTAATAGTGTGTTTTTGACTTTATGATAACGTGCAGCTCTCAAAGAAGGGGTAATACAAATGTCATCAAATAAAAAGTAAAAAATATATGCTCTTAAAATTTAAAACATTTGTAGATCAACTGAGTAAACACAGGTGACCTATTGCTGTCTGTGTTCGTCCGTCGTCGTGCGTCGCCCGTCGTGTGTTAAATTTGAACATTTTCAGCTCCTTCTCTGCAGCTGCTTAACCAATTTCAACCAATTTTGGCACAGAGAATCTATGGGTGAACGGAAACAAAAATTATGAATTTCATGGTCGCTGCCTCATCCCCCCTTGTGAATGGGGGTGGAGCCAAAACCACTTTAAATACTGTAATCTTTAAAAATCTTCTCTACTCCTGGACATCAAGCAGTCAAACTATTGGCATGAGTGTAAACGACATTAAGCCCTCTAGCAAAATTGTGGAATTCATGGCCCCAGGGTCAGGGGTTCTAGTGTTAGGGCTGTGCTATATAGATCCGTACATACATTGGATTTCTAAACCTTTACAAATTGAATTCGTACAATCCTTACAATTAAATCATAAAATGGGACATTGCAAGGCAGGCACGTAGGAACAGGGGGTGGGTGGGGGTCTGCCCCTTTTATTTGAGTGTATCGTATACACTCAAGATAAACCTTTTCAGTGTCCTGGCCTTTGTGGTTTCTCCAAACTTCACAGCCAAAGTCAAAGATACTACACACATAGGTATCAAAAATAGAAAACAAAGTACAATGATTTACATAAAGCTGTTTCATTGTTGAATTTAGAGCGAACATACACTGTAGCTTTGCGACCTTGTGTCAACAATCATACCAACAATGGTAGCTTCTACCGATGTTTGAAAAGGAAACGTATTTGTTAAAAAAAAGAAAAGAAATAAATGATATAAAAAGAAATTGAAGATATAATCAAAGCAGAAAAGAAAAAGGAATGCAGATACAGAAAAGGGATAGTGAAAAAGAGTAACCAATGATATAATCGAAATCTAAATTATCAGAAGCATAATAGGATATCAGAAGCAGGAAAAAAAATCCAAGAAGACAATCGCATAAAATGGGAACGCTTTTACATGCAAGATGAGAAAACTTGCTATCATAACGAGGTAGTGAGAAGTTTTCATTTTAAAATAAATAAACATTCAGAAATCGAATTTGTCACATTAACGCATGATGAGGAAGGATATGGAGATAACGAATAGTACTGAATATAATAGAATATCAAAGTCCATAAAACAATACAAAATAGGAGTAGAGCAAACACGCATCTCCGAAACATCACAGGTGGGATCAGGTGCCATGGAGGAGTAAGCATCCCTTGCTGACCGGTCACGCCCGCCGTGTGCTCCTTTTCAAGATCGGGAAATAACGGGAAAATCCATCGTCAATTCAGTGCATAAATAATAGACTAACAATAAGTATGAAAAAAACATCAGACAGCATTTGATTCAATGATAAATTTTATTTGCTGACAATGTCATTGTATCGACCATATAACTTATGAAATGAAGACTTTAAACGAGACTGCTGATATTCTTGTTTCATCAACTTGCTTGTCAATAATTTTCCGCGCGTTAGCAATTGTTCATACGTAGAGCATGATCTTGCGTATCGAATCAACTGAGATATCTCTACTCCGTATGCAGGTGATGAAGGTATATTGCTGCATAAGTAAGGGAAGTTGAGGATAGAAAAATTAAAGTATTCACGTTTATCATAGAGCTTGGTTGTTAGATTACCATTAACGTCTTTTTCAAGTAAAATATCCAAGTATGAAACAGATATATCAGACTCTGTGGTATCTTATTTCAAGCTCACCAGCATATATCGTTTAGACGTGAGAATGGAAATTACCATTAATTGACAATGTGTCGTCGATATATCTAAATGTCGAGTTGAAGCCCACAGCAAGTGTTTTCTTCTTTTCACGCATATGATTTTGCATAAATTCTGCCTCATAAGAATATAAAAATAGGTCTGCTAATAATAATAATAATAATAAGTGCAATTGGTACCCATGGGAATTCCAATAGATTGTTGGAATACTTGGTCTCCAAAAACCACATAGATATTGTCAATCATAAACTCAAGCATCTCTTCCATGTCAACTTCAGAGTACTGGTGTGTGCAATCAGAATGTGTTTTAACAAAATAATTTTGCAAATGACCAATGACCAGGTCAGTAAATTTACGAGTATATAATCAATCCTGTAATTCTGTTTTCTATTTCCTTGCAAGCACATGCTTGTGAGGATGTAAATAATTATAAACCAGAATTATATCATTAAATAATAGTAACCTTTATTCCTGTTCTGATATGTTTGTGTTTTTAGTTGTGTAATTATATCTCGTGCTTCAAAAGAGAAACGAAAAATAAGAAATAAAAATTAAAACTAAAGATTATTCCTTGTTTTACAGTTTTTTTTTATGTCATAATGATAGCAAATACTTTTGATAAAAAAAATATTATGTTTTTTTTGTATCAATTAAAATTTGTTTCCTTCAAAGAGAAAGATATTTTATTTGATTCGTAAGCCCCTGAGTCTTATTACAAACATTAATGTAATCTAGATATTTTTGCTTTCTTATGAGTCTTATAATTGATTTGTTTTTATTTAACCCCCTACACCCGGGACATCTAGAGAATTTATCAAAAATATTTAAGATGTCACTAATTGCCAGTAAAAGGTTCATTTAGACGTGCAATCGCCACTTACAGCCTTTGTGCAGTGATGGGTCCGCTTCGTTCCAGCATCTACTGCAACAAGGGACTTCAGTTAATATGGTCTTATACGAAGGAACATTTTCCGAAGCAACGATCGTACTACGCGACTCCAAAGCAAACACTCTAAGCACTGTGTAATGCAAACGACTAGGGAAAAGGGAATTTTGAATCTTGCAATAGGTGTGTAGGTGTGCACAGGTGTGTAGAGTATCTTCAGCGGGGCGTTGTATTTTAAGCACATCCTATGATCCAAAATTAAAAAAAAACATGTTTTATATTTCCAGAAATAAATACCTTTATTATAAATAGATTTAATTTCAGCTTTCTTTCCTTCAATTAAACACTCGTCTAAGAACATTGAGCTTGTTTTTTGCCAAATAACACAAGACATGTTTGTTCCAAAAATATGTCATTTATTATGAAATAATATAATACATAAAACTGAATAAAAAAGACTGGGAGACAATGTAACCTTAAAGCACAATTACTGAGAAAAATTATTAAACAATTATGCAATAACAATTGGTCTCCCAGTATGTGACTATTACATAACATATATAATTTGGCAAAATGGTGGCCTCCGAAATATGGCCAAAAGAGGAAAGGCTTCAAGCATTTCCTTGGGCCACCCTAGATGCATCAGTCTCATGGCCTCTCTGTAGGGCCATGTATATTGAGATGTATATTTCGTTTGTCCGGAATACATCTGTTCGGGTGTATGTTGAATGTTTTATACATCAATTGTCAGTGCATTTTTCATATTTTTAAGCTTATTTTAACTTTGCTTAACATAATCAATAATAAGGGCGCATTCCGGAGGCCTGTTCATCAAATGCTAGACCTCGCGAACATTTCTGTTGGAGGTATAAGGAATTTGTCGAGCGCTCGCGAACGTTCGCTCTTTTGAACAGGCCTAAGCTGTGACCGCCTTCCAGATATGCACCTTAAACCAAATGAGTCTTTGTTCCACCTCCTTTTAACAGTGGCTGAAACGGTATTGTTGACAAATTAATCGTGTAGAATCGTTCATGTATCGCGCGTGATCGTTCGTGTACCGTGCGAGATCGTGCGTGTATCAGACTCAGTCGTTTGTGGTTTTAATCGTTCGAGATCGTGCGTTTAGAATCTAGTAAATTTCGTTTTGTAAATTTTCATCGGAATTTTATTTGTAAAATAAGCATTTCTCTTGACTTTTTTTTTCAATTTATTTATTGAATAAATGCAAATAAAATGAATGAAGCGCAGTTTACGTAATTTAATGCAGAAGGAATTAATTATTGCTCGTAAAGAAGCAATATAGTAAGTCGTACAATATTAAGTTCTTGTCAAATAGCTCGATCAATATTTTCTTAGGATGGTGAATTACCTAAATAATTATTTATAATCTAAAATATTGAGTCTTACATGTATTTAGTCACAGAAATATCCATTTCCGAGTTTTTTCAAGGTCTATGAAATAATATTGATAATTCTTTTAAATGTTAAATTAGTATAAAACCGTATTTCGTTTTGAAATT
>NW_026920997.1:0-17995 GCF_032062105.1 Saccostrea cuccullata
ATTAAGAACGGGGATTTTGAAAAGAAAAGTAAGCACTAAAAATATAATTTTTATCATCAACATTTTATTCCTATAAAAGTTGTGTCCATGGATTGAGGAGCCAGTCGACTTTTTGAACGATAGCAAGGTGAAAGGAGGTCCCCTAAATTATGAACTGTACACAATATTTGATCTGCCTCATGTATATTCTTTTTGCTGCCACCAAGAATGCATTTGCTAGGGGTGAGTAAAATTACACCTTTTATATATTTGCTCTACATGACACTTTTTTGAAATATAGCTTATACTTATTAATTTTGTTACAGTGTTAAAAAATGGAAATTGCCTCTACATAAGAGATGAGATGTTTGTGGAACAGAAGTTTGAACATTCTATCCAAATATGCTGCACGGTCTCTGGGATACACATGAAACATGACAACTTAAAACGACTCGTAGATTGTTGTGGAGGTACAATAATGCAGTTCATTTCTTTTATTTGCTCTGCTACGAATTTTATCATTCCAATGATTTTTGATATTGTTTTATAGGAGCTATTTGGGCAAATCAGTTTCAGATGATAAGCTCTGCAAGTTTCAATGAAGATGATAAATTATCTAAATAGCGATATAAAACGATATGTTGTCATATGTTTACATATGATTGCGCCCATGACAAAAGGGTCCTTATGGCATTCTTGCTAAAACAGAGAAATAACGTCATAAAGATGTGACGTTGCAGACTGACGGTGAACTTCGACGCAGATTTTTTTTAACCACGGTGTTTTGACGTTTGACGCATCCAGAGTTTTTATCGCTGTTTCCAACATGTGGAATTTATTTTCATTTATAAATTAATTTAATCAATATCTGAATCTCCTAATCCACTGATTTTAATAGATATAAATAAAAATATTTAGAACTGGTTTCTTAACAAACATTATTAAATACGTCTCCATAATACCTATAGTTTTCCTACATGCGTAATTAAATGTATAGAAGCTGTAGACAAGGTGTTTTCTGATAGCATATTGAACCTTTATACTCTAGATAAATTTTATTTACATATCTATACCATTTTTAGAATACATCTTATACAGGGTATATCTCAAAAAATATTTCAGAGGAAAATTGTCTTCCTACTTTGAGATCCGCTCCACCACTCTCAAATATACATCGCGATCGCGTCAATCACATGTAAACATTGATTCATCGGTGCATAGTGCTTAAACTGTTGTTAAATTGTTTGTACAACTGTTGAAACTAAACATACATCTTCCATGATTTTTACAAATCTAGCAAGAATTTGTAAGAACGATAGTCAAGATTATTACCGTCTTCCTTGGAAGACGGTATTGTATAGTTGAAGTTTTTTACAGTCTTCGGACTATGCACTTCCTCTCTTTTGTTATTGGTAGAAATTGCATGATGAGAAAATTTTCAATTATTTCATTGGATGAAATGCTGTTCAAGGCAAGGGAGATAACTTTCTGATGATCTATTTTTCGTACGACTTAACAATTTTGCAACATTTCCAATCTTAAAAAAATGACAAAACGAACAACAAAATCAGCAGTAATTATTTCTTAATAACATGATATTTTTTATAGCAATAAATAAAAAGGTCTCTTTAATTTCATTATAAATAAAATTTAATAGTTATTGCTTGCAGGCTTTACAATTTTTTATTATTCTTTTCCCCTTTCTTGTTTGAAGAGTGAATGGGAATCAGCCGAGGTTTGCCGAAAGCTCTCGGCCAGTCAAAGTTTACGGAGATGACCGAGCGACAACCATGGTAGGGCTAATGCCCGTAAAAAGCTAATTTAGAAATACAAAATCAAGAAATTCAAAAGAATTATACGGCCTGTTAAGTGTAAATCTGTTTACTGTTTAAAATTGTTACTAAAGACGGTTAGCTTTTTTGAAAAGCTCTACTTGTTTATATTTTCTTTAAATAAAAATAGGAAAGACAACTCTGATGTCAACAATCGATGTAACAGGGGTACCAGACAGGGACATTCATTATTTGCGTACTTTTTCACATTTCAGCTGCATGTTCGCATGAATTTTCTCCCGGATTATAAGAGAGATATTTTATGACCAAATCAAAAAAAAACTTTTAATCGTCGTCATAATTATGAATTTTTAAATAAAAAAATATTGTTGTACTTAGGGAATAAGGTTAATGTAGAAAAAGGAAAAACAAAGAAGAAAAAAAAGAAAACTTCAAAATTGAACAGACTTTAATTTTTTTTTTTCAAATCTCTTATCTTTAGCTTTTTTTTGCATGAAATAATTTCATGACGAATTTCATTTAAAAAAAATAATACACATGTAAAGGTCTACCCTATAATCAAGATAAAATAAATTAAAATTTTAAAATGTTGTTTTGTCTTATATTCTTGTTGCCCAAAGACACTTCAATTTAGAGAAATTAAAACAAGCAAAAACATCCGAATGAAAAAAAAAATGTTCTTAATGTTCTAACTTTAATAGAGCTGGTGAAGTAAATCTGATGTGTGTGTGTGAGAGAGAGAGAGAGAGAGAGAGAGAGAGAGAGAGAGAGAGAGAGAGAGAGAGAGAGAGAGAGAGAGAGAGAGAGAGGATGCAGGGTAGATAAAAATATTTATATTGAATCTATTTATCTAATATTGAGAAATGTGAAACTATTGAAAAAGATGAGTTTTCAAAACAAATAAAAAATAATAAATGAAAAAAAATATCATTTTTGTTCTCTAAACTATATACATGTATAGCTAAATTATTTTCAAGATCTCCAAGTTTAATATACATATAACTCTTCGGTACTTACGTGTTGTTGTTTTTTTTTTCATACGGAGTTCAAATGTTTTAAGCATTATCTACAAATTAATTCCTTAAGCCATGCCGAACTCTGTCTTTCATAAAAGCTCGATCAGCATTGAATGTCTCTTAACAGATCAATTATCATGCTAAAAACTCAGTCATCACTGAACTTATAATCTCATTGCTGTTATCAGTGTGGAATAATATATTGTTTAACCTGCTATCAAATTATGTATAAATATTATTAAATATGCTCAAAAATTATCTATTTGTTTTGGTTGATAAAAAAATCTTTATAAGTTCAGGGTCGGGTTTTATTTCTACATGTAAATGCTAACAGAAAATAAAATTCAATGCTGAAAATACATGACATAAAACCGCAACAATATGCTTGCATTTGTTTTATTTTGGCTGCAGTGCAGGGGATGGGGGTGGGGTGTCCTTATATATTTCCGTTACATGTAGGCTTTACAAGGCTTAGCATATCCAAGCTTCTGGCACCAGGCACGTAGCATCATTTTTGAAAGGGGGGGGGGCAGCCAGAGATTTTTTTTACTTCCCTGAAAAAGTTGACAAGCAAAAAAAAAAAAAGGTCAATGTTGCACAAAGTCGAAAATCCTATTTCGTGGGGAAGAGGTTTTAGAGGCCAACTTTTTTCAGTACCAATTTTTATACTACGTTTTCCGTACATCACTAATAGTGTGTGGGGGGGGGGGGCAACAAGACTTTCAATTATCAATTCCTATAGTATAAATAAGGTTGGGGGAAAAAGTGAAGGACCAGCCCCCTGCGCCCCCCCTCCCCCCAGTTGCTACGTCCCTGGGCACGGGACCAGAATGGAATTCATACTCTTTAAAACTCACTTTATAGAATAAAATTAGAAAACAACATTAGAATGAAGGGGATTTTTTTTAATTAGGTCATAAATAATATGATGATTTTCTAAGATGTTTATATCCCTACAAAAATCTGACATTTCAAAGCTCAGCCAGTTCACAAACAATTGTCAGGAAATATATTATACAAAACAGTCATATTCAACTGACTGTATATTTAGGAATAAACAATTACATGTTATTAATCTTTACCCCATCCCTACCCCAACAAAAGCTATCCATATAAACCGTAAATGGCATCTTTAATTTAATTCTATGGGTGTGTTTCTAAAACCATCCATTTCAGAAAATAAAACCAGATTTTTTTAATTTTAGGGTATCATTATATACATGATTAACAATACTGAATTCATAGCAATTCAGTTCCAGGCTCATAATGTTTATGATCGCTGTGCGATTTTGAAAATGGTAATGCTCAGAATTAAAGGTACAAATATAAAAAGTAGAAGAATAGGCAGCATTATTTCAAACCTAAATAAAAAAGTGAATCTGCAATTGTAGGGTTAATGGTACTGGGTGCACTTAAAACTTTTGAAGTATAAAAAGATTTTTTCAATTTATTTTAACTCGTGTTCACAAGAATTGTAAGTTTCTGCCATTTAGATTTTTTAACCCCTCCCTTCACCAACTTACACATAATCCTACAAATGTTAATCCTGGGTTTACCTATTGTGTAAATAATTGCGGATTATAACTCATTCATTTGTTTGTAAAATTTCCACCTTTTGATTGGTTAATATTAAAATATTTTTACTACTAGACTGAAAAATATTTCGTGTATCCTTTATATTTTCACAAAAGCAGTGTCATTCTTGACCTTATGCAGACAGACAACCTTACAGATGCCGTGAATCAAGCGAATTTCCTTTTTATTTAATGTCTCTTGTGTATTGTTATTACATGTTACATGTACCACACTTCACAATTTTTCTGTCTTTATATAAAATTTAGAAAGAAAGAACAATCAAATAAATTTTCACTTCGCAGTAGCATTTAGGTATCGAAATGTTGTAATTTTAAAAAAAATAATTTTCACATATATTGTGACTAAAGATATATCGTTTTTGCTGAAATCTTGACCTATCGAGAGCAATGTTTAAATTAAAATAATTTTCAAATGAATTCTACAGGCTTCTCAAATGACTCTTGCATGGATTACCAGTAAATATTTTGTTTGAGAAAATAATTGTTTCAAAAAAAAAAAAATAAAAAAGAAATGGATGGATGTTGCCCGCTTTTCAGGTTTCCCCTGGTGTCATAGAAAAGTGAAATGTAAAACAAACACTCACTCATAATACTATACACCACTGATGAATCCATAATACATATAAACTATTAAATAATTATTATTAATTAAAAGAGACAATGAGATAAAAATAATGTGCATGGAAAAATATCAAATATCATACAACTATTAATCACCGTAGTTAAATTACAGAAGAAAATCATTTAACGTTCACTCTGAAAACGTTTGACGTTGTTGAAAAACATGACGTCATTATTAACCTGTTAAAGTATATTTGATAAAAATGAAGAAAAAACCTACTTAGAGTAGACGTAGGACCATAAAAATTCATATTTGACAACTTCTAACCTTACTCTATCAGAATCCGAGAAAAACTCAAAATGCATAAAAATTGCCATAAGGACCCTTTTCACATGGGCGCAATCATATGCTACTTTCTCATAGCCATTCCATATGGATAAATATCATGTAATTTACGAAGTATTAACCTTTTATATATACTCTCCTTTGTAAACTTAATCTAAAAAAAGAAACAACATAATAAATTTGATTATAGATTATTTAAGTAATGACATAAATACAGATGGATACAAGAATTAAAAAAAAATAGAAATGAATTTCATATCTTGAAAAGAATTTAATTGACAGAAGCTATTTAATATAACTTTGTGTATATGCACAATTTACATAACTGAAATTCACTTGCAGAAGGAACATACTTACCGGACGAACAATTATGCCACGAAAAACACGTGTACGACAAGGAGAGTGGGCTTGGGAGCAATGGTGAAAAACTTATCTGTGTGGACGAACAGAAGGAAAATGAACGTAAATATAATTGTATATTTGTATGGCTTAAAGCACAGAAATTATGCGAATGATTTGATATTCATATGAGTGTTATTCATGAGCAGTAAGTGACACAGGCAGGTCCAATAATTGATGAATCCTCTATAGTCAGGATATTTCAAATTAATTTGTTCATCATTTACAGCTACAAGAGCTAGTTTTACCAAATTAAAATCATTTTCAGGCGTCATTCATTCTGTTCTCAACACAACGAAACCAAAATGTTGCGGATCACAGATGTATTCTTCTTTGACAGAGATTTGTTGTGATGGGTTGCTTAAAAGTTTACATGAAGGGTATGAAAATAATTTCAATATAACTTCATTATTATATCAAAAATAAAAGTAACATATTAATATTAAAAAAGATTATTTTTCTTTATACAATTATAGCTGCAAAGATTCTATGACGGAAAGTTTCTCCAAAGAAGAGAGATCCAGTACAAATAATACACTTTTTAACCTTCATTTTCCTGGTATTTGCAAGATATTGAAAGAAGTGGGAAACTGTTACCTTTTTAAAATCTTTTGCGAATAATGTATGCATTTGACATGTTATGCCATCTTGAATCCATGTTGTCTACACTCAAAAGTGGAATACTCAAGAGACGCTTGTGAATACGGAACATTTGGCTTTATGGTATATTGGAAATTGGTATAGATGGTAATCAAACGTGTTATGGAATTACTGCAGAACACAGAGGCAGGAAAATTTGACATTCGGGAAAGTCTGTTCAAAAGCATACCATTTTTATGATAGAAAAATTAATATACTTTATTTTTGTTGTTGATATTTTGGTAAAATCGTATGAAAAGTAGAGGGATTGGATAATCTAGATCTTCAACCTCGATCCCTTTTTCTGTCCTAAATATTTTCTCTCTCTTTATAAACGTTTCTCATTTTTCCTCCCATCCAATTCAATCTACATCTGATATCCTTGAAATAAACAATTAACTCGTACTTGTAGATACATTTTTTACTTGAAGCTTAACTCTTTGTTTCACGTCTCTGCTAGAAAGAAAAAAAATATTTCTACTCAAGTAATGTGGGGTATACAATAAAAATGCAGAATATCGAAGAATTGAATGTACAATTGTACACGTATCTTATTCTTATTATTATAAATTTTAATATTTATGAATCCAGTAAATTGATTTAAATAAGGGTTTGTCGTTTGATTAATAAAGAATTCTCTCGATTTAGAAAACGTTTTTTTTAGCAGTTGGGATTTCCAAAGGTAGTTCCTTGTTTTTAAATGCTACTAATACGTACTATTTATAGGACTTGTAATCGACCCATGCCTTCTCTGTATGATAATGTTTTCTCATTGCTTATCTAATTATATAATCGTTATATTCACATAATATGATAAATTAAATAGATCAAATGTATATATTGCCTGCTTACCATTCTTTTATATTTATATTAATATATTTTCCCATTAAATGCATTCACTCACATATAATACACATGAACTAAAAATAAATATCTTCCGTTTTTGTCACTTGTAATATTGGGTTTATCAAGGAATCTTAGAAAATACATTGAACATTGAATCTTACATTGAACATTCCAGTACCCTGAAAATGTTCCAATATTAATTGTATGTTTGCGAATTCTTTTATGATGAAGTGTTAATGCAGCTTTTATGTTTACATAGTTATAGACTTAATAATTTAATCTGCATCAATATGCATCTGTTATTTAATCCCCGTCATTTTTGTGAATGGAAGACTGTCTTGCAAGTGTATTCGAAAACAATGTTATTTCATATTTAGAAAGACAGTGCTGTATCCACAAAAATAAAGAAATATCATTGATGCGTATGTGTTTGCGAAAACGAGAAATTATTACATTTTTTCCTGACAACTTTGTGAATAACTTTAATTTGATGAATAAATTCATTTGTTAATTAAGGATTTCCATCCCTAATGGGACCTAATTCTCTACCCTTAAATGTACGTCAAGTACATAATACACTGATATTATATTAAAGCATTTTATAGTGGAAAAGGATTGCCCGCGAGAAAATTTTAAAAATTTCATTAATTGAGAAGTAGTTAATTAACAAAGACTGCATTGAAGTCTATGAGAAAAGCGTTTTTTTTTTTCAGAATAAAAATTTAAATAATTTGAATATCAATAAATCCTGCGGTGGAAATATGCATTGAAACATTATTTATAAATAGAATAACAATTGAAAACAATTTTTTTACCGGCTAAATTTTTTTAAATCAATTTTTTTTATTAATTAAAAAAGGGGAGATAACTCTTACCAAAACTCAAGGTCATAAATTAGGACAGATCCCACTATACATACTAATAGTAATAAATGGGAAGTATGTCTAAGTAAACTGAGTATTCAATGCCTACATGTCAGTTATGTATTCAATTTCACTGAATTTGTTCCCATTAGGGATTGAATACCTTAAAGCGGCAATACGGCAAATCGTGTGCTTTTTCATTCAAATTTACCCAATATATCTTTCATGGATGAGATAAAAAGTTGAAGTAAGCATTTGAGAAAAATTAATATTCCCCCCTCATACAAAATTAAGGTAATTAGAATCTGCCGGAAAATCAAGGGTCGTACAACTTAGATCTGTTTACTTGTACCACGTGAATTCTAAAATGACACGTGCATACAATGTAGGGTTTACAATTATAATGGAATATTAGGTAAAAGCAATTTTCAGAATCAAAATATCTTTTCTCTCCAGTAAATTAATAATAGTTGACATTTTAGTCTGCATTCAGATGAATTTAACATGAATAAGTACAAATGTTGTGTATTGGGGCGCAGGAAAGGAAAATCCACCAAATCATACGTCATCGCGGCAAAATGTCAAACAAAATATCTTTCTGCAGTTCCAATACAATTTGCACTTCAAATAACAAAAAAATTTATATGTTATAAGTGCATTTTTATGTTGAGTTTACACAATATTTTTTTTCTTTGAAAGCCATGGAGTTACGAGAAATGATAGCATGTATCAACAAACATGTAGGGTAGAACCTTCGCGAGCCCCACGTGAATGTCGCCGAGATCCCGTTTTTTCTTCATCCAATGATTATATTAATCTCCCAACTTAATTTTTGTCATTAAAGTTGCTTTTTAATTTTGAGTCCTATTTTTGTTTTTGTTTTTCGTTTTGGTCGACTTTGTCAATGTAGCAGGCCTACCAGGCATCCTTCTCTTACCATGCTGTTTTGATTATGAAAACTATACGCATGCATGTACAGCATGTAATGTGTAACCTCGAACACGTTGCGATGTATATATTTATATACCATAAATTACTATTAATTCTAATGAAATAATCAGAATTATTTACTTATGATATTCATAATTAAAGTGTCTTTTTTAAATAGACTTAGAGTTCATTTTGTTTCATGCTTTAATGGATAAAAATATTGGAGGGAAAACGTCGAAGACGTAATTTTTAATTAAGACACAAATTTCAGTGCAAAAAGGTCATATTTGATGTTGTGCAGCGCCAAATGAAGCACAATGACCCCCAATTTTTGATTTGAATTTTGATTAAACTATGTACGTAAAAACTAAAAATATACTTGGAAAAGAAGTTTAAGACTAAATATCAGGATTCAACGTCGTTAAAACACAATTGAAAGAAGAGTTGCTAAAACAAAAATAGCAGCAGTCTCTATTATTATATCTTAAGTTCTATGGTCGATACAATGACTTTGACAGCAACTACAATTTTTCATTACGTCAAAAGCTGACTGAATTTTTTTATAATGAAAAAAGAGCCATTATATATATACACTTAATTGTCGACAGACTTTTACTTTTATGTAACTATTGTATTGTTTAAGAGACTTCTGAGCTTCAATATTATTCGTGATCTCTATATATTTCAATTTCATACACATTCAGAATAATGTTTGTAAAGAGTTGATTTGAAATTGACCATTTATTACTCTGAACTACTACTGAATTTGATAAAACTGATTTCATTATTTGTTATGTATGGGATGCAAATACATGTAATCACCCCCCCCCCCCCCCCCCCCCCAGTATTCTCTATTCTGCTCGTACATATTAAACTTCCTATCATTTTCATACTGGAGAACTGGTATTAAGAGAGGAGGTAACTTTTCAATGGATTTCATTAATTTGTTCTCTAATATCATTAGAATTAGGGACCAATATATGATCTATTCTATATCGTAATTAAACGCTATCTTCAATTATCTGTAAAAGTAAGCAAGGTTCAATGAAATATATGGAGATAACGAACAGTATTCAATCTCAAAAGTCCATAAAACTAAACAAAATAGGAGCAGAGCAAACACAGACCTCCAAAACATCAGAGGTGGGATAAGGTCACATGGAGGAGTAAGCATCCCCTGCCGACCGTTCACACCCACTGGGTGCTACTTGTCATGATTGGAAAATAATGAGTCCAATTGTTTTGTTTGAATCTAGTGCTAAGAGGGCCACCAAGTTTCAACAATCTTTTCACATTTATCGCAGAATATTTTATAAAGATTAGTCAAGGTACTGCATCATTAATTTTTGATATTATGAAAGTACGAAATGCCTTTTAATTCCTGACATTAATAATGCAGACTTCCTTCAGAAAGTGTAAATATTTGAAAAAAAAAAATTGAGAGTGCACCGGCTTTATGTTTGGCGAATCTTTTTTTAAGTAGAAGATAATCATTTTTCCGTTCATCAAAGTTGGACAGATACATAGTTTTTGTGATGAGTACGTCATTATTAAAGAATCTTAGAAGAACATCTCAGTCGAAAAATCTCAATATATGTATGGTATGTCGGGGCTAGTAGGTCAATTGGTTTTACTTTTCATAAAGAAAACGCTTTAGCATGCCATATCTAAACTATAACTTAACAAATATATAAATAAAAAATCAATTGAATACTTTAACTGCATAAAATAAAAAAAATGATAATAATATACATTAATTTGCTTATATATATGAATATATTTTAATCTTAAGGAGAGATGATACAAACCAAAAAAAAAAAAAAAATAGATTCCTGGATTGGTATATATTTCTGGGTCTAGGTTTGTTGTAAATGATGCAAATAATACATTTTAAAAATATTTACAAATTGCAAACCTTCCATGAACTTATAAAGTATACATTTCTGCAATCGTCCTTATTAATCTATCCATTGCTATTTCACTTCAAATCCCAGAATTGTGAAACAACAAATAAAAATAAAAAAGAACAACAAAAACTACGCTTCGAAACCAATTAAAACTTGTCTCAATTTTTTTTTAAACAAAGGATTGTCCATGTCATCTGTCCTTCATATAAAAAAGTACTAATTAAATTGCGTGTGATGAAACTATGACAGGCTAATAGCTGTTCCTAATAATCACATTTCTATTTGTATAAATGATCTTACCTTTAAAAAAGCAATTGTACAAGATGAGTTAGAGGAGAGAGCAACTCTATTCACATGAAGTAGAGAGCAACAATTCAACAAGATAGCATTTGGCTGGATTGAGCATTTGGTTATTACTTGCCATTGTTTTTATTTAAAAAAAATTAAACATATCAAAACGCACCCCCAGTAACTCTGCTTAATATATACTGTATATAAACAAACCTTTTTATTTCACATATAACTGTTAATATGAAATTCGTTCTAACGAATAAATTTTCCTAGTTTCCAAAGTCATGAATGTCCCCGTATAACCAACAAACTAAGCAACGATTTAAAATAAATATTATATATGTTTACACAATTCATGCACATATTTCTTCCGGGCTTGATAATTATAGATCTGTGTTTATTCTTTCTTACATTGAACATCCCAGTACACTGAGAATGCTCCAATATTGAGTGTATGTTTGGGAATTCTTATATCATAAAGTGTTAATGCAGCTTGTATGTTTACATAGTTATATGCTTAATCAATCATTTAATCTGCATCAATATGCATCTGTAAACCCCAGTCATTCTTGTGCGTGCAAGACAGGCAAGTGTATTCGAAGATAATGCTACTTAATTTTTAGACAGTTATGTATCAACAGTCTAAACAAATAATTTTTTGATGGGAATGAATTTGCAAAAACAAGAAATTAATACATCCCCCCCTGACAACTTTGTGGATAAATTTAACTTAAATGAATGAACTCGTTTTAACCCCCCCCATACACTTTATATTCTACTGTTCTATGAGATGCTACTTCAAAGCTCGATAACTTGTTTTGACACTACGGAAGAATATGTTTGTAAACTTTCTAGTGATTGTGAAGTATGATTGTATGGTTGTAATGTATTAAATATTCGGAGTTAACGGATATTTTTATACCAAGAGAGAACTTCAGAAAGTGTTATGGCTTCGTAAATAATAATGTATTTACAGGCTGACAACGACGCATAGTAAACATTGAAGGAATGTCAACAATAGTATGTACTCTTTGACATTTTCTCCGTGTACTTTATGATATATCTTTCATACCTGAAATCTTCTTGAATTCTAACTGGGACGATTCCGATAAAAAAAAAATGCACGTGTTACAAAAGATTACATCACTTGATTGAAATTTATCAGGTTTGTAAACCTTGAAGAATTTCGTCTATTAATTGTTTAATGTATACTCCAGAAGGTCTCCGCTATCTGAAGAACTGACATATTTTTGAGTGCAGGTTATTGTTATTAAGAGTGCTTGCTGAATACAAAAATGGTCTTAAGAGCACTACCCCTGCCGACAAAAATCTTTTTTCTACAAAAAGAGGGTAATTTATTAGCTGAGAAAAAAAAATTAATTTTACATATTTGAACCATGCAACAAAGTTGCCAACGACTGACAATAAATACTGGTTACACCTTGAAGAATTTCGTCTATTAATTGTTTAATGTATACTCCAGAAGGTCTCCGCTATCTGAAGAACTGACATATTTTTGAGTGCAGGTTATTGTTATTAAGAGTGCTTGCTGAATACACAAATGGTCTTAAGAGCACTACCCCTGCCGACAAAAATCTTTTTTCTACAAAAAGAGGGTAATTTATTAGCTGAGAAAAAAAAAAATTAATTTTACATATTTGAACCATGCAACAAAGTTGCCAACGACTGACAATAAATACTGGTTACACCTTGAAAAATTTCGTCTATTAATTGTTTAATGTATACTCCAGAAGGTCTCCGCTATCTGAAGAACTGACATATTTTTGAGTGCAGGTTATTGTTATTAAGAGTGCTTGCTGAATACACAAATGGTCTTAAGAGCACTACCCCTGCCGAAAAAAATCTTTTTTCTACAAAAAGAGGGTAATTTATTAGCTGAGAAAAAAAAATTAATTTTACATATTTGAACCATGCAACAAAGTTGCCAACGACTGACAATAAATACTGGTTACATTGTCCCCAGAACAGTAACTGTTGAAGAGATATATCTGCAATATATATCAAATGACTAAAAAAATAAATAAACAAAAGAACACCTGCTTGATCTTTGATACTGCTTCAAATAACATATCAGTGCGTCATATTTTTAATTACATGGAATTGTCCATACACAATTATTTTATAATGATGATATATTGTTAAAATTTTAAAGTGCGAAATAATATTCAAGTTTATATTGGAAGCAAACATATATACAATACACATTAGAATATGAGGAGGGATGGGATTTCCCCGAAGTAAATTTATAATTTAATCCAGATTATTGTTTTTTGCCGATTAATTTGAATAAACCACCATGTTTAAATCATCGACGTCATTACAAGATATTATAAATACCAAAATCATCCAACATTGCACATTATTGCTCTGAAGTCCATTGAGAAATTTGGAAGTTTTTCTGGTACTCTTGTCACTTGTGTGTTTTTTTTTTTTACAAGAATCCTCTGGCCACGGTAAGTATATATGTCAAGTTGCAGCATCTCATGTTATGTTCTAATTCGTTTCACTTAAATGAATATAAATTATTTACAATTACAACAAGAACATTTGCCTATATAGGAATGGAAGCGCTTGCTTGCCAGCATTTATTAGACGCATACATTTACAAAACACAAGTCTTCAATGGCACCGATTCTCTACCATGTCTAAAACGTAATTAATCAAATATCACAATACCAAATACATTTCAACACAATGTTTATTTGTCCTCACTTCACTGATTAAAAACATAATATCAAACATGTATGATCACAATTATGCTTCCCTCGCCGCCCAGGAAAAACCATAGATAACAACAACATCGATTTATGTTGAAAAACTATGGAAACATGTAAGTCCGCAGCAATTGCGAGGTAAACAAAATGAATGGCGGACTCATTCTTACAAACTTACGTAAATTATTACGTACAACTAATGTAAGTAAAGTCTGTGGAAAATAAATGTTTATAAGAACATTTCGAATATACGTACATGTAGCAATTTTACATTACACAAAAATTTTTCATTTATATATAGAGAGAAAAATTATCTAGAGCAACTAAGTTAATTGTTTCCCGTCTTTGACAATAAATCTGTTCTGTACATTTTTTTTATTTTCTTGTGATGAAAACTGTTTGATCAATCCTTTAAATAAAAATTGTTTCAATTAACTTTCTTTATGCAAAGTACAAGTAAGAGGGTGGGTAGGTGGGCGTGAATGTGGCAAAGGAAAGACTACGAGTGAGTTAAAAGCGTGATAGAATTTAATACCTGTTCTACATGTATCGATCTTTTAATACTGACCAATAGCTACTGTCGCTTTTATTAGCACATAATAAATTCTAGTACTGTACATATGATAAATAATAATGTTTTAATGAATAAAGGGTATTAGTATACCATTGCGCCATAATTTTTTAGATTCTTAGCTAAATCACTATTTCTGTCTGTCTGTGGCCATTCTTTTATTAGTACTTATAGCCTGTTTATTGTCGAACATAACCTACCTACGCCTTTTTTATATTAATGCATCATCATCCCTTGACAAATCGTGAAACTATAGAGGGACGATTATTGGTTATTTTAGTCTGAATTGAAAAAAAGCTTAATTGGTTTGGGGTACAACATTGCTATTTTAAAACATTACATAAAGCATTGAAAATCAAACTTCCTACATGAACACATTCAGCACCGGTTTAATTAGCCAGTATTTATTCCTAATGAAGTAAATTAACGTGACAGTACGAGTTTTCTAAAGTTATGAAAAGTCCCACTTTGGATATTGTTTACAAACTTTCAAGTGCTTGGGATACTGAAATCTACTTTACAGGGTATTATGTCTTAAACGACAGTCTCAAAGACTGCTTAACTATCATGGAGCAAGAAAAAAAGTCGACCAATAGCATAAACATTCTCCAGTGAAAGAAAAACATAAATATAAATAGATTTATTTTCATTTATCTTTCACCTCTTTTTCTGTTCTCTGTAAAACATTTAATTCTTCACCTTTATTCCATATCTTAAAGATTCATGTATGTTAAAGTAATTTAGTGTCACGGAATTCCACATAGTTCTATATCTACGAGGGTGGTCCCGTAAAATCGTGGACAAAGCGTTTTTCTCGAAAAGTAATGGGCGCACTTAGCTGAAAATTTCAGTAAATGTTTATTCATCATATTTAAGTGCATGATAATATTTTTGATAAAATATAGTCAAAAATAAAGATTTTATTATGCTTGAATGTGTACGAGGTATTGTCCTACGGCGCACGGTAAAAAAACCAAGGTTTTATTTAAGAACACACAAGTTTGAATTCAAAATAAAAGTTTTAAATACATAAGATTTGGATTAAAATTATCCTAATTCAATTCCACAATCAATTTTGTAGTCTTTGTAAAAATTTTAAGGCATTTGCTTAATTTTGGGCAGTTTCTCGAGCATTCGAAATGGGAAAATGGTAAACACAACACACGAAAAATGGCGACGTTTTAAGACGTTACGGCGCACCGGAGAACAGTTCAGTTTTATTTCGATGTTGTAATAACTCCTTTAGAGACTTGAAATGACCATAGAAGAAAAAAAATTATAAAAATATCACCATATCTTAAGTATAAAAATGAAATAGGAGTTTTCTTAGCGAAGTTTTTTTGATCGAGTCCCTGGGGAGTACAAAACATGCGGACAAACTCCTAATGTAATAGCAAAAGACGCTGTCACAGTAGACCGCCGATATGAGATTTTCTATTAGTTCAATGATGGAGAGAATATTGTCCGTAACTTACTAATAAATCTTCAGAAGATCGCATGAGGGTGCCAATTGGTTCTTCGGCTGCTTATGGAGACTAAAGAATGTATAATGATCAATGAAATTCCTAAATTTAAGTCAGACCCATCCAACTTCATTTTAAGCAATGATAAAACGTGACGCTGTTTTAGACACTTTGACGTTATAATCCATGCGCCGTAAGGTGATACAATACATGGTATAAAATCTCATAATTTGTTTATTTATGCACATATTTATCTGAAATTTGCTGTGAATATTACTAAAATATGTACTGAATAATAGTGAAAATTTCAGAACGCAGTGATCTTTATTTTTCACACTAGACAACTTGTCCACGATTTTACGGGACAACCCTCGTAAATATGGGTCAATACATGAATTTTAAATTCTTCCTCAATTATTTCACTACTACCTTTGTCATCATTAAGTTTAGTGCTTCTGCATTAAAACCGCGAATTTTACCAGAAAAGTGCCTTGAAATTATCCTTACTTGGCTATATACTGTATGTGTACTTAAAATAGAGGGCTTCATATTTTAGCGGCTTTGGCGCAGATGAGAATTCATGAATACCGCTAAGAATTCATTAAATATACAAATAAAAATCACAAACATATGAAGCGCTAATTCATGATTACATCAACAACTCCATATCCATTGTTGCCCTAAATTTTGAATACGCTAAATTATAAACTCGTACAGTACTAATTTTTCAATTTCATAGTGAGATTGTGAAAAGCGCAATAATTTTCAAATCGTTTTTGTTCATTTACTATAAAACCAAAATCCATATTCATGTTCTAATACATTGTATTTGCAAGTTGCAAATAGGGATGCTGTTTTATTTTTTAATAAGTCGAGTCTTACTTTTTTCTTGATGTTGATGATGAAAACAAATTTTTAACGTTATTTCTCTTTTATTATTATAATTTACTGCTGTTTCTGAAAGAAAATATGATTTTTAACATGTATTACATAGGTGAATTGAAAAAGGAATTTGAATAAATACGCAATGTATTTTTAGGGAGCGAAAAACTGAAAAAGGAGACTTCGAAAATCTGTCCGACAAATTTTAAAGGTACTTGGACACAGATTTGAAGTTATTTTTTTCTCTATAATATTACGACTTATATATTTTAATAGCATTTCACACAAAAATTAATTAAAAATCTTGTTTTGTTTAAAAGATATTGAAATTTCAAATTTTGCGGCGGGTTTGATTGACATATCCTTGCACTCTCACAAATTTAATTTTATTCTTAATCCTTAGGAAAAGTGGCAATCTCGTTTTGTATAAATGAAAAATATTAATACTATAATCCAGAAAATTCAGAGTAGACACGTTCGAAAGCAAAACAAACACACAATATATTGTCAGTCCGTGCAGTTGTGGTAAGCAGACTGTGACGATTGAACGCACCCGGTGAATTCTAAATATAAACAATAACAGAACTCGAGCCCTGTTTACAAAAAACTGTGTACATAACACGAGTGTGCTCGATTTGCTAAACTCTGTACGCATCTCTTAGTTCGGAAGGACGATACTTGTGAAGGTGTTTTGCTTTCTAACATTTCTACTCTGAATAAAACTATTTTTCTTGATAAAAGTTTTAATATTTCTCATTAAAACACATCAAAATTGCCACTTTTCCTACGGATTAAGAATAAAGTTAAAATTTGTGAAAATGCAAGGATGTGTCAATCAAACCCGCCAAAAAATTTAAAGTTTTAATAACTTTTAAATTAAATAAGATTTTTAATTAATTTTTGTGTGAAATGCTATTAAAATATATAATTCGGGATATTATACAGAAAAAATGAGAAAATATTAACTTCAAATCTGTGTCCAAGTACCTTTAATTTGTTGCTTCAAAGATGTTTTTACAAACGATAGAAAATAAGCATTACGTCAATGGATTCGCATTTAACTTCAGGGATGTTTAAATCTAAATATAACTGTATGTAGTGTACTTTTACAGTAACAAACTAAATAAACACTTCACTAAAAATATAACTTTACACTTAAGGAATCACTATCTAGCTTCG